>NC_136757.1:28698595-28703595 GCF_936440315.1 Barbus barbus
CTCGGCCATGTACGCTCGCCGGGCCATGTACAAGAGGAAGACTAAAGCTCCTGTGACGAAGGTCAGTGTTTGTGTCTTCACTGCAGAATCACACATCCTCAAACCAGGAGTTTTCTAACACGGTCTTGATTTTCCAGGTTGAAAAGAAAATAAAGGAAAAGACTCCCTCCAGAGTCACCAAAACTGTTGGCGGAGACAAAAATGGAGGCACTCGTGTGGTCAAACTGCGCAAAATGGTGAGCAAAAGACATTTATGACCAAATCACTGAGATTTGTTTGGGAATAGAAGTATAACCATAAACGCATCTTCTGCATTTGGGACCATTTCAACCCTGGTTTTAACTCTACACTTGACTTTATGCAGTTTTTTTTAATCTTAATACTTTTGTGATATGTCTTTAGCCTTGTTTATTCTTTCCCATATCTCTCACTTTTGGGATTGAATTTTGTTAAACATGAACAAACCATTCAAGTGAAAGGATTATTAAATTATCAATTATAAAAAAAACATTTTAGAGTAATGTTTACGATGCTTTGATATTGGTAATGCTCAATTATTTATTTAAAATTTCTTGTCATTAGTCAAATATTGCATTGAGGAAAAATAAACAATGAATAAATGTAAACAAATTAAGGAATTTAATTGAATCCATCCATTGATTTCAAAGGAAATTATATGGAATAAATGCCATTATGCTGGTCAAATAAATTTTGTAATGAAAATTGAAAAATGTGACGACAAGGTATGAAGAATTAAGGAATTATAAAATTTATAACAAATTTAACCGAATTCAAAGGAGCTGGCAATTCTGGGATTATATTTTCTTAAGTTTAATGATTAATTTTTTTTTTTTCTGCATCAGTGTTTTTTCTGTAGTTCATCTCTTATTTGAAAGTGAGTAAATGTAGTAATAGTATAACAGCACAATAACATTTAAAACCGTTTTAGAAGCCTAGTTTACAAAATGCTAAGCAGATTTGAAAGGTTTGTCTGATTTCTCTCATAGCGGCCGAATTGACTGCATTTGTTGATGTTTGTGGTGTTTTGTGTCCAGCCCCGTTACTACCCCACAGAGGACGTGTCCCGTAAGCTGCGGAGTCACGGCATCAAGCCCTTCTGTCAGCACCGCAGGAAACTGCGCAAGTCCATCAGCCCCGGGACTGTACTGATCCTGCTGACCGGACGCCACCGTGGAAAGGTACATGCACATGTTCTCCATCTATCCGTCTTTCTTGGATCCGAGCATGCTGAGATTTTCATATTACGGCGTTCAGTACAATTAGTCATTTAGAAGACGCTTTTATCCAAAGCAACTTACAAATGAGGACAATAGAAGCAATCAAAACCAACTAAAGAGAAATAAGCAAGTGCTATGACGAGTTTTGGTTAGCCTAACGCAGTACATGTTCCTAGATGGATAGAATAAAAAAAGAATAGAGAGTGCTAGAGATAGAGGGTCATGTAAAGATGGAAGAGATGTGTTTTTTGAAGATGGCTTAGGACTCGGCTGCTCTGATCGAGTTGGGCAGCTCATTCCACCGGGAGGGAACAGTTAATGTAAAATTAAAATTGTGCCTCTTTGGGATGGTACATAATGCACCGTTTGAAGCGGCTTGCATCAACACCGACTCGATGAGTGAAACTCCTACATGCTCTGCTCCCACACAAACACTCATCTGAACTCTGTTCTGCTCAGATGGGTTAAGATGCACTTAATGTTTGAAGTGCAGCAGAGGACTAACAGTGAATGTGTTTCCTTCTGCAGCGCGTGGTCTTCCTCAAGCAGCTGGGCACCGGTCTTCTCCTCGTCACCGGTATGTGATCGGTGTCTGATGCTGAAGAGACAGGGGTTTTGTTGCAGTGAATAATTGAACACCGTCTCTTGTCTCTCTCAGGTCCTCTGGCTGTGAACCGAGTGCCACTGCGTAGAGCTCACCAGAGGTTCTGCATCGCAACAACCACCAAAGTGGACATCTCTAGCATGAAGATCCCCAAAACGCTGACCGACGCCTACTTCAAGAAGAAGAAGCTGAGGAGACCCAAGCACCAGGAGGGAGAGATCTTTGACACTGAGAAAGAGGTAAAACTGGCTTTCCAGCGTTAGATCAATTCCAGTTCATCGGTAGCTTTAACAGGACTCTGTGTGGGGAATTTGAGTGGAGAACCTGATGGTTTTTGTTGTGTGGTTCTGCAGAAGTACCAGTTGACGGAGCAGCGTAAGGCAGACCAGAAAGCGGTGGATTCTCAGCTGCTTCCTCTGATCAAGAAGGTTCCTCAGCTCAAAGGATACCTGCGCTCCACATTCTGCCTGACTAATGGAGTCTATCCACACAAACTGGTTTTCTAAAATGCAAATAAAATCTCTCAACCCAGATCACTTTCTGTGCTTTGTTCCTTGCATTATTTTGTTTAAGGTCTATAAGTGTTTAAATCCTTTTTTTTTAATCACAAACATGGGCATTAATAAGTTTGTTTACAAATGAATCTATAATTACAAACAAATTGGGTGGGTGGGATTATAAATTGCAAGAATGTGTAAAGCAATGTTTGGTACTGTTTTTGTTGTCTAATGAAGGCCTGAGGCCTCATTTATCAACAGTGCGTAGAAAAGGAATAGTTACTTCTAATGGAAAGCAATGCGTTACGTTACTTTTTAAAATTTGGGCCGGCTTGATTGTATTTCATTCAAAAAGTTATATTTTTGGCAAATGTAAAAGCCCTTTCACACCAAAAGCCTCAGGCTGAAGAAAACGTAAATTCATGTCTGTAAAGTATAACGCAGAAGAAAATTCAACACACTTCAGCAATAAAGACACTGGTTAGTAAAATGGGATTAAATACATAATGGATATTTGTATTTAACATTTAATTATTGCAGGTTTGCGTCACATTCTGAGTTGCATTCTACTGTTTTTATTAATTTTGAGGAATACTAATGTTTTGTTGTGAGATTAATTAATGCATGTTCACATTTACTCTTGAACTAAAGTATCATCTTACTCGATTTCTCTCAACATTGGGACAGGAGAGCTTTCAAACAATAAATGGGGGGAAAAAAGTAACTCCGATATTTTCTTCAATATGAAAAAGTAATGCGTTCCCCCAACACTGAACGTCACATGTAATTAAATAATAAATTTGGATGTTTTTAAAAGTGAAAAATATGCAATAAGATGATTTTAAAATGCATAAATAGTGGAAGTTTAAGTGCATTTAAACAGGCAATTCTGTTAATTAATTTTGCGTTAGTTAATTAAATTGTATTACTATTTCCCAGATATTTTTCTCGTACCAGATAATCATTCATTTTAGTTTGTGAAAAAGCCATTTAATGTCTCGAAGATTTCTTTAAAAAAAATAAGATCTGTATGTGGTGTAGCTTTCTAAACACAGCTTTGCAAATATCTCCCTGCAGTAAATAGTTTTAAGCATTGATTCTGAATCGGTCTGCTTTAACTGACTTAAAGTTGGAATTTTTTGTATTTTTAGCATTTTAATGTAAATTATTGTAATCATTCTTAATTGTTTTAAAATATTCACATTATCAATTCAGTTTTTATTAAATTAATAAAAATGTTAAATTAAAATGCTTTAAAAAATACAATCAAATATTACATTGTTTTAATTCAATTAAAATTTCTTCATATTTACTAATAATTCACACACACCTCATAATCATATATTTTCCTCTTCCCTCCTTCAATACTATTTCTGTTTCCTAGTTTTGAGAAAATTGTGTTGGACAGTGGAGGGTTTAGAAGTCAAAAAGTTTGAGAACCACCGACTCAACTCCAGCATCCTTCTCACATCCTGAAGACAAGAAACTCCAGGCGAACAGCCAAACCATTTTGCTTTAATTTAAAAAAAACGCAGGTGACAAAATGCTCAAACCATGTATAGAAAACAAAAATAAATACAAGTGTTTCTTTATGGCATTTCCCTCTCACACAGGCTTTTTCTAAACAATAATCAGAACGAAAGGAGAAGCAGCCGACAGAAGGAAGGCAGGTCCCAGTGCAGGAATGGTTCACCTCGTCAGTACAGTCAGTTCGTAATGGTCTGTTAAAATGAATGGGTGCCGTCGCTCAGCCCGATTTGAAGAGCAGGATGGCCACCTGACCCAGGTAGAAGTAGATGAAATGTTTGGTCTCGTGAGTCACGTAGCTGCCAAAATTCCTCCCCACGATGCAATGCCAAGTGGGATTGTACTTTTTGTCGAACTCCTGCAAGGAAAAATACATTTAAAGTCAATGCGAAATGCTGTTTGTATTTCAGAGTGAAAATTTTATTCAGATTTTTTCAGTGGCATTGGTTGCTGAAGTATTTTTCCCATCGGGATTTTAAACTTTTAAGTTGAAACAAAAAAGTACTTGGAAAAAAAAAAGCTGAAATAATGTCAACTGATGGCTTCAATAAAGGCGTTTATTAGAGGATGACTAAAAATTATTCAAATCAACATTAATATAATCAAAAATATTAATATATTAAAATAATTAAAATGCATAATTATTTTTGTATTTATTTCACTATTTAAATTAGGTCAATTTTAATGTGTTATATATTTAATCATATTAATATATATTTTTTTAATCATATTTTCAAATAAATTAAAACAATTAAGTTGCTAATAAAAATATATAAAATCAAATATTATTAATTAAAATTGGTTTTCAATAAACTAAACGTAAATTAAAAATCTAATAAAAAAAATTTGTTTTAGCATTTCCGTTCATATTAATTAATATTATCCAGATTCATTTAAATAATTCACAATTTAATGAAATGCAATAAAATACATAATCAAATAAAAATAGATTTTTAATAAATAAATGAATAGATTTGTATTAATATTTATTAAAATGAATAATCTGTTGGTTTTGATTGTTTCTATTGTCCTCATTTGTAAGTTGCTTTGGATAAAAGCATCTGCTGCTTGTAAAAATTAGTTTTTTTGTTTTCTGCATATTTTAATTTAATTTCAGGTTGGTTATTTTATTTA
>NC_136757.1:28711095-29013595 GCF_936440315.1 Barbus barbus
ATTAGGCCTATGTGTTGTGTTGTGCACTACTGGGCCACCGTAGTTTCTAGTTCCCAGCATGATTTGCTTCAGACTCTAGGAGTAAATGTTGAAATAGTGTTATTTTAAAAACATTGCCACATCCTTCAAATATTGTTCAGTTATATAGGCTAAACATTGCATTAAGGGATGAAATGATATATATTGCACTTGCACTGCAAGACTTAAATGCACAGATCTGTTTTGACATGCACACCTGATTGTTTTTGTCTCATCTAGTACTATGGTTATTAAAATATAAAACATTGCATTTTTAGATTCCGTCCAGTATTTTATTACACTCAGCTGCTATCGATACTCGATACCGATATGTGTTTGAACTGAAACTACTTGATTATGTTCATTATTCAGAAAATGAGGAAGATATGATTAACTTGTCAAAATCAAGGTAATATGCATTAAAAAAAGCTTGGAAAGGACCCCATACACACACGAGGCAAGAGTCAGATCTGTGTCTACAGTAAAACTACACTGAGAATCAGTTCTTTGTGATGTGAGCACTATATTGATTCATTATTGTGATCAGTCACAATATCACCAAGTCAATAAGAACAATTCGTTACTCAGATGTGCATTCGTGTAAAATCCAGAAAACGGGATTTTTAATGCAGAATGCAAATTATCTAAATAAAAAAATCCCAATAACATCATAATAATAGATTTTAAATAACACAATCATCATTCACATTGTTTACAAGTAAATGTTTACTGCTCTACTTTTGACAGAATGACAGTCTCATAATGTAATATCTGAGTATTGACATGCCTGTGATGTCATTATTCACTTTCACTTCACTCTTGGATATTATGCATAACTATTATTATTAATAAAAAGCACCATCAACTACTATTATGTAGCTGCTTTCACAACTTTAAACACATACACATCTTTCCATAAATGTCTCTTCTACTCTTAAAATACACTATTTTGACCTAAATGCGCAGCACACACACAGTTTGAGGTTGGATTTTCACTCGCTGCGGTCCTTTGGTTCCTTGTATTTCCACTGGATGTAATCAAAGATGTCCTTCTCGCTGTCCACCAGCAGAGGCTCTCCAGCCACACCTGGATCAGAGAGAGTCATCAGACACGAGCTACAAAGTAAACCAGCACCAAGTAAAACTTCTAGACTTCTGGATGGACGGAAATTCAAAGTCACTTTCTTTAATGAAGTGATGTATAGTGAGGCTCACCGGTGACGCCGAGTGGACGGATGGTGTATTCGTTGAGCGTGAAGCCCTTCTCCAGCGCATGGGTCCTCATGTTCTTGTTGAATATGTCACTGCCAGTGAAGTACAGCACACCGCAGTAATACTGATCCTTCGGAATGAGCCTGCAGATCCAGACAGAGAGAAACACATACAGTCAAACCAAAAATTATTTCCACACCAGATATAGTTTTTGATATGTGCAGGACACTATTGAAGTCACACCCTCATAGAAACACCCAGCTGCAGGGCAAAACTAAGCTTTGCTCCACTGACCGCCAGCTATTTTTACGCAGATTGCATCGAGTAATAATGTAATAAAATGCAGATATTAAAAGGCGAGATTCAGTGGACACCTTATTGATGATGTATATTTTGTACAGGCAAGAAGATGAAGCCAGAATACATGACAATGTCCATAATTTGTTTAGAAGATGAAAAAACAGGGTTATTATTGTTTACTAAAAGCACCTAAAATGTGTTATTTATTTAATGTATTATAAATTATTTATTATTTGAAATAACCATGTTAAATAAACATTTTGTTTCAGCTAATTGCCAAAATTTCTCATTTTTGTTTAGTTTAAATTGAAGTATTAAAATAACTAAAACTAATTAATGAAACCTATACAGACCTGTATAAAAAATAAAAATAATATAAATACTAAAAAGACAAAAATATATTAAAAAAATTAAATAAATATAAAAAAAATATTTTATAAAAAAATATAAAAATAAAAAAACCTATAAAAGTATATCAACGACACTAAAATATAACTAGAAAAGACACTATAATGGAAATAATCAGTATGAACCTGATGTCAATACGCCGGTGAAAAGACTCTTCTTCATCTTCCTCTTCTTTCTGCAGCTGACACACACCCTGGGGAAAAACATGGCTTATTTATTATTCATTTATTATTTTTATTATTGGAGAGTCAGACAGAGACCCACCATAAACTTAGTGTCTCCTTTAGAAAGCGTTTCGGTAATGAAGCCGATGGACTCCAGATGATCCACGACAGCATGAAGGAGTTTGGGCTGCAGGACAGAAATCACAGCAGGAGTTATGAGAGGACAAACCCTGCATGCATTAAATCATCCAGTCCATAACCTGAACATTTACCTGTTTCTCAGTCTGAGAGGTGAAGTCCGGATGGGTCAGCAGTATATCAATATCACCACTCGACTGTGCTCCTGAACATTAACAATTGTAATCATGGCACATTTAGATGATACAAGTGATAATTTCTGGATCAGAACGATTGATAACCTCTTCTGTAGCTGCCGCAGATGGTGCCGATGTACACGGGATCCACCACATCCAGTTCCTTCAGTATCAGAGCCTGCAAACATCAGGCAAACACAGTGAGACTTCACAAATCTGTAGGAAAAAAATCATGAAGACCACCGAAAGAAACGCCAACCTCCATTTTCTGCATTTCTGCACGAGGGATTCTCTTCTCAAATTCTTCAAAGTATCTTTAATAGATGAAGACAGGAGCATTAAAATGAAAAACATCAATAAAGAGCAGAATGCATTCATTAGAAATGCATATAATTCACAAATAAAACATTTGTCCTCTAGATCAGGGATCCGAAGCGTGCTAGTCCATGGAAAAAGGTTTAGAGAAAAATTTAAAAATAAACTAAAACTCTAATGCACACACACACACACACACACACACACACACACACACACACACACACACACACACACACGTGACCCTACTATTTGAAAATCTGGAATCTGAGGGTGCAAAAAAATCTAAATATTGAGAAAATCACCTTTAAAGTTGTTCAAATGAAGTTCTTAGCAATGCATATTACTAATCAAAAATTAAGTTTTGATATATTTATGGTAGGAAATTTACAAAATATCTTCATGGAACATGATCTTTACTTAATATCCTAATGATTTTTGGCATAAAAGAAAAATCAATAATTTTGACCCAAACAATGTATTGTTGGCTATTGCTACAAATATACCCCAGCGACTTAAAACTGCTTTTGTGCTCCAGGGTCACATATTACATAGCTAAATAAATATGTTGATTACAATGAATTTTTTTAAATGACTAAAATAAATTGATTCAAATAAAAATAAATAAATAATTATTTTTTTTTAAATGTAAATATATAAGTACAGTATCTGTACTGTAGCAAGCTGACAAAACTAATAACAATAGAACCACTAACAATAGAAACTATATATGTATAGTAGTTTTAATTAACAGAATCATACAGCAGAACCCAGCTGAACACATATTTTTAATATTAATGCTTTATATATGAAAGGAGGATGATCATATTTGGGGACCTGTAGCATCTAAAAGATTGAAAACCCCTGCTGTAGATTAGCACTAACATGAAGCCAAACCAACATCACTGTTGCTCTAAAACAATTAACTAATTCACCCGTTTAAATCAAGACTTACTTTAACCCGATCTGCTGATGGTGGTTGAGTTTGTGCTCGATCTTCTTCAGATCTAAAACATCAGGTGAGAATTAAAACACATGCATGTGACGCAAAATAAACATTTATGCAAAATAAGCATATATACAAACCTTCTAAGTTCCTGACGCCTTCATCATAAAACTTCCTGGCCGCAGCAGGACTAAAAAACAAGAGAATGAGTGTGAACTGAGTTTTAAAACACTATTGTTGTTGTTCTCTTGAAACCAAGGGCGTCGTACCCGATCCCAGTCACCCGGGTTAAGAAGTTGATGGAGGAGCTTGTGTCGTCACTGCGAATCTACAGGACGAACAGACCATTTCTCATATGCACATCTTGTATATGTTAATGGTTTCATTTGCTTTCTCAAAGGTTGAATCAACTATAAAACATGCATTTCTAATGCACTCAAATACCTTTTCCAGCTTGCGCAGTTTTCCTGTCGATAAAAACTCATCGATTTTCTCTGCTATCTTTGCACCAACTCCATCCTGAGAGGAAAAAGCAATTCTTTATGAAAACCGTGTACTTAGATCAGTAAGAATTACATTTGAGGCTTTTAATACTAGAAAAAACTAAAAATCTGTACCAGTTTCTTTGCTTCTGCCCCACTTTTGATCTTCTGAGGGTATTTGGCGATCACAGATGCTGCTTTTCTGAACACAAAACACCGGACAGAGTATAAACATTAGTTACATATGTCACATGTCTAGTTATGATATTAAATATTACATTATTAGACATTAGATTAGACTGCCTTACCTGTAAGCGTTGTATTTATGGATGGCTCTGTTGACATTTCTCTCATAATTAGCCAATTCTGAAACAAGAAAGACCATTAAGACTAAGAGTTTAGATATGCATCAGTGTATTTGCAGCAAAATATTACTATAAAATGCTTTTCGACATTTATAAAATAAACAAAACAATCAGGAGAATCTGATCATAGCTGGGCTGCCAAACAATATGTTAAATATAAACATATTTAAACATAAATAAAATTATTTAGTATGAAATAATGTTCAAATATTCATTATTTTATGTATAAGTTAAAAATAAATATAAACAGCGCGTACTTTTATTTTGTAGATGAGCACTAATCTTGAAACTGTACTCTGATAGCATGTATTAAACTGCAGAAATTGGTGATCGTTGCTGTATTTTTCCAATCGTGTGTAAAGATGTGTCTAATATCCCACTAAAGTGAAGTTTCTTGTTTCAAAAAGACGTTTTGTCTGCAAAAGGGATCTATTTCTATTCATACGGCATTTAAAGGGCCAGTTAGCTTAGCCGCATGCTAACCTGAGCTGTCATCAGCAAAACTCACCGACGAGAAAATCTGTGATTCCTTCGTTCAGCGTTTCCTGTGGCGCTTTTCTTTTACTCATTGTTGAGAGTTATTTAAAATATGGGTGGATAAATGCGTTTGTTTTCACTTTCTACCATTCAAGACCACAGCTGCGTCAGTGTCTAACACTACAGGACAAAGCATTAGCATTAGCACTGTAGCCACGCAATATGGCGGGGGCGGGGCTTGGAGACCACGCCCGTTACGCTTAAGCCGACCAATCAGAGGCCTTTATTTCATATTTATATTTACGAACACGCCCCGTCGCCACAAAAACTACTTTTGGAATTTTCTGAATGTTACGTAAATATATGAATTTATCATTAAAACCCCCAGATCTGAACTAATCTCATACACTCAATAAAAATCACTGCCACACCAGTTGATCAAATGACAATAAGCAAAACTGTTTTTACTTGTATTCATCATAATAAAGCAATGGCATTCAGATTTTAGGTTTAAAAGTAAATTTTGCTGTTATTTGTGATTATGTGGAGAGCTGATCAAAGCAGAACAGCTTGTGTAATGTGTAAAAGCTCCACTTTTTTGTACTCCAGTACTAAAATTAATTTCAATGACACATCAAAACTATTAAATATAAAGATTTTAGCACATCATACTAATTGACAGCATTATGATCAGCACCTTGCCATATTAGACATTCAACAATTGTTACTGTACATGGCAGCAGAAATACTTTTGCAAATATTCCATAATTTACAGACAATTCTGAACTTATGCACCAAATACTATGGAAACCCATAGAAAATCATACTTTGGTAAATCATAATTATGGCATAAAATTTCCTAATTACGAGATACAAGGTCATAATAATGAGATAAATTCAAAACTGTCACATATTAAGCCATAATTGTGAGAAAAGTCATTTATGAGATAAATACATAATTATGAGATAAAGTTAAAATTATTACACACCAAGTCATAATTTTGAGATTAAAAATTGAACTTTTGACAGTCAAAATTTTAACAAAAATGTCAACTTCTATGTCATAATTTCAAATTTTCTCACATAATTATGTCATCATTTTGATGTTTTTCTCATTATATTTGACTTTTCGTCTCATAATTATGAATTTTGGATAATTATGGCAGTTTAATCTCATAAAGATCTAACCAAAGCATGAATACAGAATGATTAGCAAAAATGAAATCAATGATTTCTGCCACTAATATGCGTCATATTTAGTCACAAATCTCTTTATAGTGTCAAGCATTCAAATGCAGTGAAGTCAGGAAACAAAAGAGCAACTGCTGCTAATTAATAAATACATAAATATAAAAGAAACAGCTTGATATGAGTGTGGTTTCTCAAGAGTCGACTTTCACATAGACTTTATCCCGTGAGAAGATTTTGATGGCCTCCTCGACCTCCGAGAGACGCTGATCGAGTTGAGCGCGTCGAGAGCGGACGCTCATTGTGTCGGCTTTGACGGGGAGAGACAGCAGCTCGCTGACCAGAGACCTGTGAGCTACAGACACACACATATCAATCAGTCCTCTCATGAACCATCACCAACTAAACATGAAACTGTTAATGAAGACGTACTTTCTTTGAGGGACTGCAGGGTCTCCTGTCTCTCTCTTTCAGACATCCGTGTGTGTCCAGCAGGAACGGACGGATCAGGAGTGTTTCTCCTCCTCTCCTCCTCCTCTTTCTTCCACTGCAACTTCCTCTGCTCCAGACTGACAAACCAAATGAGAGACGGTCAATGTTGAATCCAGAATAACGTGGGAAACAAACGTGTAAAACAGTACCGATTTGATTTTGTGTTCAGAAAATGTAGCCTTTCATTTATAAAAACAAACAAGATTCAAAATGCATTTTTGAGTAATTACTTAAGAGTATTAATAAAAAGACAAACAAACATCAAGATTATATGCAAACATTCAAAACTATATAAAAGTTTCAAAAATCTCCTTTAAAGTTGTCCAAATGAAGTTCTAAGCAATGCATATTACTACGAAACAAAAATGAAGTTTTGATATATTTACGTTAGGAGATTTACAAAATATCTTCATGGAACATCATCTTTACTTAATGTCCTAATGATTATAAAAAATGTATAATTTTGACCCATATTGTTGGCTATTACTACAAATATACCTGTGCTGCTCATCTTTTGTGCTCATACGTATTACAACAGAAAACAGGTTTTTAAATTGTAATAATATTTTCCTTTTTTTACTGTAGTTTTGATCAAATAAATGCAGCTTTGTGAGCATAAGAAACTTCTTTCAAGAGTCCAGTCTTTGGAAAGCTAGTGTGAATCAGCGACTCACTATTGTGGTACTTTGCCCTTCTCGGCGCTGGGTGGGGGTTTGTCTCGGAGGTTCTGTAAGGACTGGGATCTCCTCAGGTTTGCCTTCGACGCGGCACGAGCGTTATGACTCACAAAGTCCACCGTGTGTCCTCTCACATGCATCTACACACATAAACACCTCACAATGAGCTACTCTTACGAAAGACATAGTAGAGGAATAGCAAAATGTGTATTTTAGTTTGTATATTAATATATGACATGCCTCAGAATCGGAGTCTCCTGCCGCTGGTGACGGTCCGCTCTCTGAGCGGTGGAGCGGCAGTCGGCCTCCAGCTCCACACAGAGAATGAGCTTTCAGGAAGTTCTGACATTCGGGTTTCTTAGGAGGGCTCGTCTCCTATACAGACACAGAGACGGAGGTTTAAAACCCTGCTTTTACTGCAATTGTTGATTGACAGGTAAGTAGTTGGTACTCACTGATTAGTGTTTATATTACTAACACAATGTGCTCAGAAATGATTTTGACCACTTTCAAATATGGTTGAAAAGCATGCTATTTTGCATTTATCAGACAAAATAGATGATAATAACCAAGTCTAAACAGGGCATTATTCTACAGTGAAGACATTTCATTGAGAATACAGTAGCAGTGTTAGTTTAGGTTTTATTTATATAGTAGTATTCTTTATATATGTATTATATTATTCTTTTCAATTCACTTTTTTATATTTTCATTGTAATTTTAGTTGAAGTCATTTTAAGTGCTTTTGTTATTTTTAATGTTTTAATGACTTTAATTTCAGCTTGAACGTCTTTTATTTCATTCATATAATAGTCATCTTCGTATTTATTTCAGATTCATTTCAGTCATTTTAATGATATTTAATAGTTTTAGTTTCAGCTAACAATGACTCTGCAGATGTTTTATTTTTTTTCATTTATTGTCAACATCAAACTCTAAAACACTAGACAGTAAAAGTAACTTTATATGTAAATATGAGTTAACTTGCTCACCTGTAACTGGGCCATTACCCTGGAGGGGACGTCCTGGTATTTTGGAGCGATCCAGAGTGCTTTAACCGGCATAGGTTTGGCATGTTCTCTCTGCGCCTCCAGCTCTCGAAAGCGCTTCTGGATTTCACGTAGCTTGCGAACATTTTCTTTACCAAAGTCCCGTATGGCAGGCTCTGTCAAAGAAGAACAGGGAAGAGATGGAGGAAGCAGACATTTATCAAAGACGAAAGAAAGCAAGAATGCATTAAATTGATCGAAAGTGACAGTAAAGACATTTATAATGTTACAAAATATTTAGTGCTGGGCAACGATTAATCGCAACCGAAATAAAAGATTTTGTGTACATAATATATGTGTGTGTACTGTGTATATTTATTATGTATATATAAATACACACACATACATGTATATGTGTAGTTGATGTATCAATGTAATGTAAAAAAAATTAAAAAACCCCCCAAAAAACTCTAACATTGAAGATAAAACCTCTCTCGTGCTATTTGTATGTTTTTTTTCTACATTTTTGCAATGTCACACCATAGGATGCAGTCCAAATTTTATTTGTCAACTACCCATATATTTAAGAAAATATGTCATGGTTATATATTAAATATAATGGCAAGACAAGTTTATAAAGCACATTTCATACACAGTGGTAATTCAAAGTGCTTTATATAAAAGGAAGTAAAATAGTCATTAAAAAAATAATAATCACAACAATAAAATTGATTTAAAATGAATTTAAAACAGTTAAGAATAGAAAATGATTATACATAAAATACAATGCAATCAGTTCAGACATAGCACAGTGCTCATTCAACTAATGCACAGCTAATAAATATTGTGATCTTACTAGGTTTGGCTGGGCTGGGGTTCAGCGCCACTCCCTGCAGCTTCAGCAGGTCTCCCACAACCCCTCTCTGTCCTCTCTCTAGGATGTGAGCGGCGTTGGCACCGATGCGGGGTCGAGGGGTGGAGCGGGCGCTGTAACACCCAGGATCTGGAGCTAACGGACCCTTCAGAAGCGGAGAAGAGCCGCTCTGAGCGTTTCCCTCCAGACGACCACGAGCTTCAGCAAGAATCCGAGAGATGAGATCAAGCATCACACAAGAGAAATCAAGTGAGCATCACAGTTTCAATCTTACCAGAGGACGGCCGTTTATAATACTCAGGAAACAGTGTGGGGTCTGGAGGAATGGGACCAGAGATCGCCGAGGGCCCTTCACACATACTGCTGCTGCAGAGGAGTTTAGGACCAGTTTAATTCATCTAGTATGTGAAAATACAGCTGAAAATCAAACTTGTTTCATAATGCAGGCACTCTGCAATTGGAGTTTTAATATTTTAAAAGTTAATATAAATATTATTTAATTTATAATTATTTTTATTTATATTATATATGAATTATTTTATATTCAGGACAGAATGCTCTTAATATTCAGAGTTAATATAATTATATATAATATTAAAATTATATAATTACAACGTTATATTTATATTATATTGTATTCATATATATATATATATATTAATTATTTTACATTCAGACTGCTTTTAATATTCATCTAATGATTTACATGCCAACAAATAACGTTAATTATTCCTAGGCCACATAAACACGCCTTTATTTACATATATAGCTTCTAGAAAGCAGGACTAATTTATATGATGCGCATAATTAATTTTAATTTATTTGATGATAGATCGTGATCCTGCATGAAACACCTGCTGATTCACATAATATCCGATTTAGAATGATCAGTCGCCATGTTATTCTGTTTGAGAGCATAAACGGTAGCATGTGTAGTGAAAATTAGTTCCTGAAGAAGCTTACCTTTAATTAAACCCTCGATTCTTTGATAATTGTGCAGATACTGCGCGGTATTTGCTCTAATCTCCGGTTACACGCAGACTGATGACGCACTAACAACAAGCGCAAAGCTTCACCATGACAACGCCTTAAAGAGACAGCAGCGGGTTTCTCTATCTATCTATCTATCTATCTATCTATCTATCTATCTATCTATCTATCTATCTATCTATCTATCTATCTATCTATCTATCTATCTATCGATAGATAATTGTGGTTTTAAATATATTTATTTTAACAAATTGTTTTTATTGTTTATTGTATTTATTGTTAAATGTTTTGTCATTACATAAAAAACTACATTGAAATATACAAGTGTGTGTGAGTGTTTAATGAAATCGTTCATTTATTGGAATTACTATAATCAAAATTTAATATTTATTATAGTATGTGCGTATTTTCTCCATCTTTATATATTCAGCAAATGAGAAATTAAAAGTAAACCAGGACATTTATACAATCACTACAGTCTTTATGTCTAATTCGTTGTTTTAGAGAGGTTTGCAAAAAATCTGGGTGAATAATAATAACGTGGTTTTTCAGGAAAAGTACGAGTAGCGAAATAAAGTCAAATATGATGTAGATTTAGATAATCGAGGCGGCAGATTGCGCATGCGCGGCTCGCGTCTGTTCTCCTTCAGTCTGTCCTCTCGAGCTGCACAGAGTCCTCGGCAGGAACACCGACACGGTAGGCGTTTAAACACCGACACATTACTCGATACACCACAAATACACAAGCGTTCAAACATCCAGCTGCTTTTGCTGAGAAATAATGCTGTTATTTTGGAGCTGTAACGTTAGTTATTCCGACGGGTCGCGTTCAGGGCCGCAGAGGCGTTATGACAGCATAATGCTGATTATTATTAAATCACCGTCACACAATCACCTTTTATTCATAAAATCGCGCGTTTTGATTATCATGCTAATGCTAATCTGTGTTTTGACTCACAACATGTCAGTGTTTCATCAAGGACACGGATTCTCTCGCCGTATGCTCGTGTAACTTTGATTTAACGGGTTGAATGTGAAACTTTAACGTTTAAGTGTAATTGATCTGCTTGTTATAATGTAACACTGTTTCTGTGATGATCGTTATGTTATTACCGGAATAACGGACCGCGTCCCGCCGCGCGCGCCGCCTCTGATGTAACGTAACGGTCCGAGATTAACCACTAAACCCGCGCACTGAAGACAATAACGTTACTCTTATCGATAACTCTACTGATAATTGATCTTGAAGGTATCAAGCCGACCGTTATTCATTATCTGGGCGTTGTGCGTCGCGTGCGTCAGTCACGCGCGATGCTTGTGCAGCCTTGAGCGACTGTCTTTATGTGGTTTGATTGGGACGCTGCTGAGTGACAAAAACATGATCAAATCCGCTAAAACATCCTCTGAATGTCTGTTTGTCAAATGTGTGTGTGGTGTTTGATATATTAGGCGCTCATGGTGAAGTCTGCCATTGTTCTGTGCTCTCTCATTGCTTTCCTGTACATTATAAACATGTTATATACTAACATACTTACTAACATGTGATTGGGTTAGTCAACACTAATCTCATATCACATCAGAAAGGCATTTATTTTAAATAAAACTGAAGGAAATAATAAAAAAGTTGGAAATATAGTATCAGGTAGGGTTAGGGTAGGTGTAGGGAGGACTTTATTGTCCCAATGAGGTGGCATCCATTTAATAATTTGAATTAAAACTATAATTTACACTCAATGCGTTATTATTGCGTACTGTTTTATAATGCACTACAAAACTGAGGTGCAGATAATTGCCACTATTTTCAATACGTAGTATAAATAGCAGAAAATCTTGCTATTTTAACAGTGTAAATATAATCTATAGCTATTTGCATTTAGTGTAAATAGCATCCATTGCAAAAAAATAGGCTATTTGCACTTAGTCAGCTTTATTTATATAGCGCTTTTAACAATACAGATTGTGTCAAGCACTTAACAGTATCAAATTGGAGGATAGAGTGTCAGTAATGTATAGAAATAAGATGAAACACTCAATTTTCAGTTAAAGGCATTTCATTATTGAGTTCAGAGATGTTATTGTCTAGATCAGTTTAGTTTAAATCGTATCTGTGAAATCAAATTGACGATAATCGCTAGAAATTAAGTGTCCCCAACTGAGCAAGCCAGAGGCGACAGTGGCAAGGAACCAAAACTCCCCTCTGTGACAGAATGGAGAAAAAAAAAAAATAAAATATAAAAACTTAGTGCAAATAGCCGCTGCCTAAGATTTTTGCACTTTTCTGCTTCATCAGATTCTACTAATAAATGGCACCATCTGATGGGTCTCTAGAGCAAAACACCCATCGACTCTATTTCATTCAGTAAAAAAACAAAAAAAAAACATATATATATATATATATATATATATGTATTGCTTGCATAACTGTTTTTTACAGCCATTCATTCTCAAGTGAGCAGTGTATATAATTTATTATTATTTGTATTATATTTTTCATTGCATAAATATTCATACTGTTGTTTTTTATTGTTGTGGTCTAATGATTTTAGTTATTATTGTGCAAAAACCAGATATAAATCAATAAATAATAATCAGTTCTGCTCATTGGTTATATGATAATTAATAAAAATAATTTGTGTATTATAAAATAGATAGATAACTTACAAATAGAATACACTATATAGTCATAAGGTTGCTTTATAAAGGCAGTAAGCTCTTACCACCGATGTTTTGAGATTGTCATTGAGATTGTGTGTTTTTCCCACGAGCTGCCCTGGCTAATGGCCCTCGTGTCTGAGGATGTTCACTAAAGTGCAGTGATTTGTTCATGATTGATGAGCGTTTGGCAACAGACTGAGACTGAGAGCTGTGCTTCAGTAAATGGTGATGAATAGCAGATTGATTTTATATAGGCTTTTAAAGCTGGTCACATGATCTCAATATGGCGATCTAGAATAAAACTTAGCTTTTTTTAGAAGACCGATAGAGTCATCATCTCATGCATGCATTATTTTAAACAAATGTGGAAAATGTACAATTCATTTCTTAAGAATGAAGCTACATGTGGATGCATGCCGGTGTCAAAGTGTTCAGTGTCGAGGAAAACATTTCCCATTTCACAACGCCTCACGTCACATGGAGCCGCGGTGTCAGTTGTGAATCTATTTTTAGCACGTATGTCTGGGGATTGGAGGGAGGGGACGTGCTCCTAAAGATGCTGCATCAGCATCCCGTCACCTGCGATCAAGGGCAGAGGTTGCCATGGCAACCGCCTCCGGCTGATCTCACACACCTGGTGATGCTCATCGACGTCATTGTGTTATGCAGGGAGACAGTGTGCTGTGTTTGATTGTGATCTCTGACCCCAGATCATGTCTGAGAAAGGACAGAAGCAGAAAGGAAGCAGTGAGAGCTGCCATCACTGCAAGCCAAAGACATGCGGTGAGTGACGGACAGAGAGAAGACGGACCAACAACAACCTCACACAGACAGACAGATAGATAGATAGACAGACAGATAGATAGATAGACAGACAGACAGATAGACAGACAGATTAATCAAGGTAAACATGGTAATTTTCACATGGTACACATGGACCCCAGAACCACATCCTCACAAGAATTACATCTGTAATTCATAACAAAACATTCAAACCTTTAATTTCAGGATAATTATGTAATTTTTCAGCTCAAATAAAACACAAACAAATGAACAAAACACCAGCTGTGCAGTTTGGCTTTGAACACTCCGGTACACTTCAGTCCTTATGCATCACTATAAATCTGATTTGTGGTCATTCTGACATTGTCTGTGGTAATGAACAATATACCGTAGAACTAGTATTGAACCCCAAACTTTCCTTTGAAGAGCCCTGTGTGTGTGTGTGTGTGTGTGTGTGATGGAGACAGACTCTGCTGTTACGCTGCAGTGTGAGCGTGTGTAGTAGTGAGCTGTTAACATGTGTGATGCTTCTGGCTGCAGCGCTGCAGATGATCAGAGCAAACGCTGTGCAGCTCCTGTAGCATGCTGCCTTTAGCTGTCAGCTGTTCTTCCAGCCGTCTGTAGGACACTGGACTGTCAGGAGGCGTGTGCTGCTGGTATTTGTAGACTGTTGTAAACATGTTGCGCAACTTTACGTGCACAATGTCACACGACCGATGAGGATCAAGCGTCTCTGTGTCTCTAAAGTGTCTCCTTGTCTCTTTTTTTGTCCAGCAAACATGGCCGTCCCTCCTGCGTACGCTGACCTCGGCAAATCTGCCAAAGATATCTTCAGCAAAGGATATGGTGAGTGACTTTACAGAGCCACATTCCTGCTAAATGTGTCACAAACATGAACTATTCAGTGTTATTTCTGGATATGGATTTCTGTAATGTGATAATGACACAAGAGAATCAATACTGACAGATGGACGGTGGGTTCAGGTCAAAGGTTAAATGACAGGAAAGAGTTCTAGAAGAAAAACGCCTTTGTTTTCCTTCCCAGAGCCTCATGGGGAGTCATAACGCTCGCTGGAAACATGGACGTTCACACACATTCAGATAATCTGGGAATGTTTAAGAGAGTCTTGATCCTGCAGTTTGTAGAATTAGGTCAAATACTGATGTATATGCATTTGATCATATAAATCTGACTGTATATGCTGCTTAAATTTAAATATATTGTTCAAAATCAGGTGTGATGCATCTGTAGGGTTATTAAAGTTATCTAAAACAATAAAATAAAAGTAAACATAAAAATAGTTTATTTAATATTATTTAATATTATTTTATTTCAGCTAGTTGCCAAGGCAACATTTCTTAATTTAATTGACTTAACTTGATGAACTAAAGTAACCAAAATTAAAAATGAAAAATGGCTAAAAACTATATAGACATATATATAAAAAACTAATAAAAATTCCAAATCACACAATAAAATTCTTAAAATAAAAAACATAAAAAATATATCATATAAAATATATAATAAGCTATAAAACTATAGTGTTAAATTAATATTAAAATAACTCTGCTCCACACAGCTGTATATTATATCTATATTAGATATTATACCATTAAATATATCATTATTATTATTACATAAACATATTAATCATATGATTATATGTATTATTATTTATTATATATATATTATAAGACAGAAAAGACAAACAAAAACCTTTCCTTGTTTTGTGCAAAGGAACTAATGTTATCTGTGCGTATCCAATATAAATCCATATATATATATATATTACAATATAATAATTAATGAGACTGACCATGCCACATATTTACATCTATCAGTGTGGCAGGTAGAAACACTAAAGCGCTTTTGTACATTGCTCTTGATCGCAGTGTCTGATTTGAAATGATTCAACAAAATGAATGTTATCATGTTAATTCAACATTTATTACACCATTTGTCTCTGTTTTCTCAGGCTTTGGAGCTGTTAAGCTGGACCTGAAGACCAAGTCTCAGAGTGGAGTTGTGAGTTGCTCTTTTTCTCTCTGTTTCTTCACTAAGTGCCAACAAGTAGCATGGCACTAATCAGCCTGTACCATGGTAATGTCAAAGTATCATGGCATTACCATCTGATATTTGCACTGTGTGCTTGTATGTAAGAGCTGTTTTCCTCATCACTCTTGCTCTTTTTTGAATATAATTCATGTGTAATTGTGAACATCATCTTCCAGATGTTCAGAATGTAGATTCAGTGAGGTGTGTGTGAGTGAGTGAGTGTGTGTGTGTGTGTGTGTGTGTGTGAGAGAGTGTGTGTGTGTGAGTGAGTGTGTGTGTGTGTGTGTGTATGTGTATGTGTGTGTGTGTGTGTGTGTGTGTGAGTGTGTGTGTGTGAGTGAGTGAGTGTGTGAGTGTGTGTGTGTGAGTGTATGTGTGTGTGTGTGTGTGTGTGTGAGTGAGTGTGTGTGTGTGTGTGTGTGAGTGAGTGTGTGTGTGTGGCTGATTCATGTTCTCCACCGCTGCTCTCATCTGTATCTGGGTCAGAACGGTCCTGCTCCAGACAGTGTTATTTTAGTATAATAATTTTCATTTTAATTTTAGTTTTTAATTTTAGTCATTTTGTAGCATTGTTTTGTCATTTGCAATATTTTTTCATATTTTGTTTTCAGTTTTATTTCTATTTCTTTTAATACTTTTAAGTTAAACAGTGCAAAATGAGAAATTTTTCTTTCAGATAACTTTTATTAATTTCAAGTATAGAATAATTTTTTTGGTTTTAGTTGTAGTTAATGATATTACCCCGGTTTGGAATGAATATCTGTCATTCCCCATGAATCTGAATGTTTGCATCAGTGTATCTCTTTTCTGACCTGTTTCTTTCTGTCTTTCTCGCTCTCTTCGTCGATGTCAGATGGTAAGACTGGGATGTTTTATATGAGGATGTGAATTTGTTTAGTCTCTTTCGGCAGCTCAACCTCCCTGGTTAAATCTGTTTTTGCACTAACGTTGAGGTTTAATGTCGTTGCAGCGTGAGAATGATGTTCCCATAATTCAGTTTAAACCCATATACCCAGTGGCCTCAATATAGCTGTCTGGTATAAAGTTTGTGTTCTGGTTTCAATTCTGTTTTTTTTTTACCCACTCTTCTGGATTATATGCAGAAATTTACATAAATTAAATTAAATGAAAATTACATTACATTACATTTCTGTTCTGTATTTATATAATTAAATTAAAAGAGAAATGCACAATATTTAACACTATTTCCTATTTACAAATGTGCATCAATAAAGGTATATGTTAAATGAAAAGCTTTAATCTATGGAGAGCTTGTTGCCAAAACTGTTGTCTTGCAGGAATTATATTATGTTTTAATTAATAGAAAATAGTACATATTTTATTATAAAATATTAAAATATATTATATTAATATATTATACTAGAAATAATAAAATATATTAATACAAATAAAAAAATGCCAAAAAAATCTTTAAATTAATAAAATTATATTTTTCATAAAAAACAAATAGGTCATTTTTTTTTATAAAAGTAACATTTTGTTGATCTTGGATTAAGTATTTTGAAATGTGACAATTGTAAATTGTCACGATGTTTTAATGTATTGAATATCAAATTAAGAAACAAATATTTTTTAAATAAAAATTATAATAAATTAATAAAATAATAATAAAAAAATTATAAAAATTCTATAATGAAGTTTAATCTGAATTATATAAATTATATAAATCTGAATTATTGAATTATGTAGTTTTAAGTCTTGGATTTGGTAATAAAACACTGAGCTAGTTGCAGACTAACTTTTTACTAACTAGGCGCCGGTATGAATTGACATGACTTTATGAGCAGCTGATGCAGCCCGACACTCCTTATCCTTCTTCTTCATTTCCTGTTAATCTGTGAAACCATCCTCTTCCTCTCTTATTGTTCCTCTTCTCTTTCCCTGCATCCTTTCACTGTGTTTCTCTCTCGTTTCTCAGGAGTTCTCCACCGGCGGCTCCAGTAACACAGACACCGGAAAAGCGGCTGGAAACCTGGAGACCAAGTACAAAGTGAAGGATCTGGGCTTGACTTTGAACCAGAAGTGGAACACAGATAATGTTCTGACCACCGAAGTGACTCTGGAAGATCAGGTGAGGCCAGGTCGCCAATCCTAACGTTATGCATAAAGCGTTTAAATGGTTAAATAATGCACTGTTTTGTCTTGTTTCTGTGCAGCTGGCCAAAGGTCTGAAGCTGGGATTGGACACTTCATTTGTGCCCAACACTGGGTATGTGAACTCTTTAATTGGACAAAAGATTAAGTTAAGTTAATAAAAAAGTAACTTTTTTGGATTTTGCATTTTGAAATGTGACAATTGTAAATTGTCGCCATATTTTGATGTATTGAATATTAAATTAAGATAATGAACATGGATAATATTATTCTTTAATAAAAAAATTATATTTAAAAAAGAATAAAATATATTAATAAAAATAAAACAATACAAATCTCAATAAAATTGAAAAATAATACATGTGTGGACATACAGTGGACAAAATGTCGTGCCTCGCAGGACCACGGTGCTACATAAATACAGACATACAACAATGAAGTAAAAAAACACTATAAACCTATACACAACTAACCTACAGACAGATTTAACTATAAGTTATCCATGTTTCAGGAGGTAGGGGTTTGCATGGGGTTTCAGAGGGGGGTGGGGTGGTTTGAGTTCAGGGCTCTCACAGCCTGGGGGAAAAAGCTGTTGAGCAGTCTGGAGGAGTGGGCTCTGATGCTCCGGTACCGTCTTCCTGATGGTAGGAGCTGGAAGAAACTGGGAGGGATGGGTTGAGTCCTTCAGGATGCTGTTGGTTTTGCTGGAGCATCGTGTAAGGAAGATGTCCAGGATGGAGAGGAGAGGGGCACCGATGATCTTTGCAGCTGTGTTCACTGTCCGCTGGAGGGTCTTGCGGTCAGCAGCACTGCAGTTCCCGTACCAGACAGTGATGCAGCTGGTCAGCACACTCTCAATGGTGCCTCTGTAGAATGTGGTGAGGATGGGTGGAGGGAGACTTGCTCTTTTCAGCCGGCGGAGAAAGTGTAGGCGCTGTTGTGCCTTTTTGGAGAGTGACATGGTGTTGGTGGTCCAGGTGGGATCCTCTGTGATGTGCACCCCCAGGAATTTAGTGCTGCTGACTCTCTCCACAGTCGAGCTGTCGATGGTCAGTGGGGGGTGGTCAACAGAGTTTCTTCTGAAGTCCATCACAACCTCCTTTGTCTTCTCCACATTGAGGGACAGATTGTTTGTGCCACACCATTCAGCCAGCTGTGCCACTTCCTCTCTGTAGTGCGTTTCATCGTTGTTGCTGATGAGACCTACCACTGTTGTGTCATCAGCAAACTTGATGATGTGGTTGGAGCTGAACTTGGCAGTGCAGTCGTGGGTCAGCAGTGTGAAGAGCAGCGGGCTGAGCACACAGCCTTGTGGGGCACCTGTGCTCAGTGTGGTAGTGCTCGAGGTGTTGTGGCCGACACGGACTGACTGAGGTCTTCCGGTTAGAAAGTCCAGGATCCAATTACAAAGGAAATTGTTAAGGCCCAGCAGGTTTATCTTATTTAAGAGCTGTTGTGGGATTATTGTGTTGAATGCCGAGCTGAAGTCAATGAACAGCATTCTAACATAGGAGTCTTTATTTTCTAGGTGGGTAAGAGCCAGGTGGAGGAAATTGCATCGTCCGTAGAGCGGTTTGGACGGTATGCAAACTGGAGCGGGTCGAGTGTGTTGGGGAGGCTGGTTTTGATGTTGTGCATGACTAGCCTCTCAAAGCACTTCATCATGATTGGAGTCAGTGCTATGGGACGGTAGTCATTGAGACAGGACACAGGTGATTTATTTGGTACCGGTATGATTGTTGTGGATTTGAGACATGTGGGGACGACTGCCTGGCTCAGCGAGGTGTTGAAGATATCTGTTAGGACATCTGTCAGCTGTGTAGCACAGTCGCTCAGAACACGGCCAGGTATGTTGTCAGGACCCGCAGGCTTGCGTGGGTTAATCCTAGATAGGGTCTTGCTTACGTCGGCTGGAGACAGACAGAGCGCCTGGTCGTTGGGAGGTGTGGGCAGTTTTTGTGCAGGTGTGTCATTCTGCATTTCAAACCGTGAATAAAAGTGGTTGAGTGCATCGGGGAGGGATGTGTCCTCATCACAGGCCTGTGGATGTCTTAAAAATGCATGTCTTAATAAAAAAGTAACATTTTCTTTAAGAAAAGTAATATTTTGTTAATCTTGGATTATGTATTTTGACAATTGTGAATTGTTGCCATGTTTTTCTGTATTGAATATTAAATTAAGATAATGAACATGGATGACATTATTATTTAATTAAAATTAATATATTTTAAACTATTTAAAAAAGAATAAAATACATTCATAAAAATGAAACAATACAAATCTTATTAAAATTAAAAAATAAATGTCTTAATAAAAAATAAGTAACTTTTTCCTTTAATACAAGTTATATATTATTGATCTTGGATTTTGAAATGTTGCAATTGTGAATTGTCACCATGTTTTTCTGTATTAAAAATTCAATTAAGATAATGAATATGAATGATATTATTTTTAATTAATACAAAATAATATAGATTTATTTACATTTACATTTATGCATTTAGCAGACGCTTTTATCCAAAGCGACTTACATTGCATTCAAGTTACAGTTTCTACATTTTATCAGCTCTTGCTTTCCCTGGGAATCGAACCCATGATCTTGGCGTTGCTAGCGCCATGCTCTATTATTTGAGCTATTATAATAATAATAAAATTAAAGATTTTAGTAAAATAAAATAAAAAGTGTGTGTGTATTATATGAAAATCAATATAAAATTGTTATAAAATTCTGTCATTTTCTGT
Organism: Barbus barbus; assembly: GCF_936440315.1. NCBI lineage: Eukaryota > Metazoa > Chordata > Actinopteri > Cypriniformes > Cyprinidae > Barbus > Barbus barbus. The sequence goes on from NC_136757.1 coordinate 28,731,658, forward strand.
TGTCAGTTCCACCTATTCAGTAACTGCACTGTCATCCTCTCTCTGCTATCTTCAGGAAGAGGAGCGGTAAGCTGAAGACGGGCTACAAGCGTGATTACATGAATGTGGGCTGTGATATAGATTTCGATCTGGCCGGACCGACGATTCACGCCGCAGCCGTTCTGGGTTATGAGGGCTGGTTGGCCGGGTATCAGATGGCCTTCGACACGGCCAAATCCAAACTGGCACAGAACAACTTCGCTTTGGGCTACAAGGCAGGAGACTTCCAGCTTCACACCAATGTGTGAGGAAACACTACAGCAACATTCACATTACAAATACCGCTCATGTATCAACATTAACATTTTCATTTCAAGTTGCAACATTTATGTTTCATGGTTTTAGTTATAATTCTGGCTCATAGTGCTAATGAGACGTGATTAACAAACAGTATTTCATCTTTTTGAAGTTAATGGTGTTGTTTGTTGCAGCAATGATGGCACAGAGTTCGGCGGCTCCATCTATCAGAAGGTGAACGATCAGTTGGAGACGGCGGTCAATCTGGCCTGGACCGCAGGCAGTAACAACACACGCTTTGGCATCGCTGCTAAATACCAGCTAGATAAAGACTCCTCCATCGCTGTGAGTACAAACCATATGTGACCCTGGAAACCAGTCATATTTATACATAAGCTTTCCATTGATGTATGGTTTGTTATGTTAGGCTGAGATACAACTATCTGAAAATCTGAGGGTGCAAAAAAATAAAAATGTTCAGAAAATCTCCTTTAAAGTTGTTCAAATTAAGTTCTTAGCAATGCATATTACTAATCAAAAATGAAGTTTTGATATATTTACAGTAAGAAATTTACAAAATATCTTCATGGAACATGATCTTTACTTAATATCCTAAAGAAAAATTGATAATTTTGACCCAAACAATGTATTGTTGGCTATTGCTACAAATATACCTGTGCTACTTATGACTGCTTTTGTGCTCCAGGGTCACATTATCCTATAACAGCGGACCAATGTCACCAACTGTAGATGATAACCCTGTCTCTCTCTTCAGGCCAAAGTCAACAACGCTAGTCTGGTTGGAGTAGGATACACACAGAGCCTCCGGCCAGGTGAACAAACTCCTTCAATAATCAGTCAATTATGAGTTAAGTGTGTTGACTTAAAAAGCTTGAGGTTTGAAGATTTTATTCAAAGCCAAAAAAAATGTATTATCATGTTCTAGCACATTACTAAAATGTTCAAGCAAGTTGTTAACATGATTTAACACGTTGCTAGCATGTTTGAACATGTTGCTAACACAATGTAACATGTTTTAACATATTACTAACCTGTTTTAGCGTGTTGCTAGTGTGTTTTAAGTAATATTTAACACTTTGATAGCATGTTTTAACATGTATGTTGCTAGTGTGTTTTAACATGTTAGCTTGTTTTAGGTAATATTTAACATGTTGATAGCATGTTAGCATGCTGCTAGTATGTTTTAGCCCTGTTATTCTTACTCTGTATGTGATTCAAAGGTTTTGACTCCCTCATTGAAAGCTTGTGTGATTTTTCCTGGTTTTGATTGTCTGGTTCATGAAAACCGAACAGTCTGAAGGTCTGAGTCTGGTGGCTGTAGCTTGAACACTAGGAGGAGATACAGAACAAGAACAAGGATTTAGTGAGTCATAATAAATGCTGTATCTTCCGCAGGTGTGAAACTCACTCTGTCCGCTCTGATCGACGCTAAGAACTTCAACGCCGGAGGACATAAGGTGGGCATGGGCTTCGAGCTGGAGGTGTAAGGATGCACAGAGCAGAGGCGCACTGATGGGAAGTAAAGAAACACAGGGAGCTGATGGCATGACTTCAGCCCCTGCAGAAACACTTTGCCCTTTCCCCCCGTAATTCCTCCTAAACTAATCTGGCCTTAAAGCCCCGTAGAACCAATGAGAAACAGGATCAGCAGTCACATGATTCCTGGCCACACCAATCCTCCATCACCAGCTCACTATTTGACAACAGCTTCCTCTTGGTCAACATATCATAGCGCTTTTAATGTTACACACGTGGCACCATATAATTTCTCTCTTTTTTTGGGCTAGATATTGAGTTTTTTGTATGTTGTGCTTTTAATTCACGGGTTTAATGTTAAATCGGAAACGCCTCTCTGAATGTCAAGCCCCTCACGTTTGCCCACGTTCGTTGCCAATAAGTAATATTTTATCACAGGTTTGTTGTCTGTGTTTGTGGGCTGGAGTTTGTAGAGGACGGTCCATGAGTTTTTTGTTTTAATCCCCATAAAAAAAGTGATTTATGTTAAAAGCGGAGGACTAGAAGAAGAAACTGATGTTGTGGAACTCAATAAAGAGGAATGTTACTGAATAAAACCTAGTTTCTTTTGGTTTTTATCCCTGTTAGAAAACTGTTCATGTATTAAAAAAATGTTGTTTAAAATAAAATGAAATTACACTAGAAAACAAAACACTTTTTATTTTTTATGTATTAAAAAAAACTCTGTACACCAGTGCTATTATAGTCAAATAAAACCATAGAAAAAAATGAAATAACATATGAAAAAAAGAATAAAATATATACATAAAGACAAAACATTACTAAAATTTACATGAAAACAAAATATTAAAAAAAGTAATTTTTATGAATATTTCAAATTAATCTCGCCCATACGCTACTGTACGTTAAAAAAGTTATTTTTCTCAGCATATAAAAATCATTTTCATAACTTTAGATTTATTTAAGAAGTTTAAGTACTAAAAATGTTTACATTTAATGAAATTGCACCAGGAAACATGAACACACAAAATACTTGAATACAACATTTTATTAAATTTTCTTTTGTGTGTGTAAAAAACCTTTCTATGTACCAAAGATGCTCTTTTTTCTCAGCATATAAAAATAATTCCCATAACTGAAACTGTACTTCACATATTTCATGAGTTCACATGCTCATGTGTATGATCTAGACAGGTTTACTTTGTCATGAAATCTTCATAGCATCATAAAGGATGAAAACAAAAAATGTCCCCATTTATACATTGACACCTACTGGATGATCAGACACTTGGTCTGTCTAGTCACTGAGGTAATGAGGAGCTAGGATGGATTTATCTTCATTCATTCAATAAGCAGATGTTTTTATCCAAAGCGACTTATAAATGAGGTACAGCACAAGCTATTTGTCATGGAGCCAACAACATTTATACTACACAATTACATGTGCACAAAATGTGAAGAGGCAATTGCATAGAAAGCATTAGAAAGGCTGAAAATTGTCAAGTATTTGATGCAAAAATCCTTGATTAACATAAATGATTTAAAAAAACTATATTTAAGGGTTTATTACCTCTTAAAAGTAAAATGCATTCAGAAAATGACTGGAGTGTGATTTGACAGGAATGAATTGTCAGCACACACTGTCTGCAGTATCGTGTTTCCTCCAGTTGGTGGCAGTATAGCATGTTTGTTCGCTTTAGAGGGAACAGTCTGATTCTCTGAGAAATGCTCACTGGTAGCCTGTGGATCCTCAGGATCAAGCCAAATCCTGCCCTCCGTTCAACCACTTCCACTCTCTCAGTATCTGAAAGAGATAAATGTCAGTGATGAATATAATCTCTGATCTGTGTGTTTTATGGACATGTTTCCTGTGGCCAATAGTTCACTCAAAAATTAATATTTGCTCAATGTGCTCATCCTCAGGCCAGCCAAGATGTAGATGAATTTGTTTCTTCATCAGAACAAATTTCAAGAAATGTATCACTGCATCAGTGTCTCAGCGATGGATGCTCTGCAGTGAATGGGTGCCGTCAGAATGAGAGTCCAAACAGCTGATAAAAACATCACAATAATCCACACCACTCCAGTCCATCAGTTAACATCTGGAGAAGTGAAAAGCTGTGTTTTTCTAAGAAACATATCCATCATTAAAGCGTTTTTAATCTCAAACCGCTGCTTCTGGATAAAAAATGAGTCCATAAAACATAATATGGCTTCCTCCAGTGAAAAAGTCCATCTCCTGTTGTCTCTCACATCAAAATCCACACATTTATTTGTTTAGAGCTGTTAGGGCTTGTAAACGGTGCTTGATCTATGCAGATTTCTCTCCTGACCAGATGACATTTTTACAGAAGGAAGCGTTATTATGGATTATGGACTTGTGTTTTAGCCGAAAGCAACGGTTTAAAGTTAAAAACGTCTTAAGAATGCATTTGTTTCTTACAAACACACAGCTTTTGGGTTTATAAGATGTTAACTGATGGACTGGAGTGGTGTGGATTATTGTGATGTATTTATCAGCTGTTTGGACTCTCATTCTGACGGCACCCATTCACTGCAGAGCATCCATTGCTGAGATTTCTACAAACCTGATGAAGAAACAAACTCATCCTAATCTTGCATGGCCTGAGAGTGAGCACATTTAAAATTCAGTAACAACTCTACAAAATGAGTCAAATAGTTATATTTCTCAAATGAATTACCTGCATGCTGGTCTCTGTTTCCTGAATGGTGTCTTGCACTAAACTTTGTAGGCGGCCCTCAAACATCTTGCTCTCCTCAATCACAAGCTGAGACTCGTCTCTGAACACACACAAGAGAGAGACACTCATGATGGAAACATGCAAATGAACGCAGAGTCTCATGCACTGAAGCTGGACTCACGCTTGCGGTACGTCAGACGGTCTGTGGGACATCAGCGGGTGTGCAGGGGCCGGTGGAGTTCGTCCTCCATCTGGACTGCCGCTCACTGGACTACGAACCTTACTCTGAAACACACACGCTCAAGTCAAGCACACGCCATTGTGCATGTGCACACATGCATGCTGTAGGAGGAGTATGAATAGCATACACAGGCCACTTTGAGCAGGTTCCACAGCTCCTTCTGTCTCTTCTCCTGCAGGTGCAGCAGTTGTTTCTCGCTGCGGGCCATCGCACTCACCATCCCCTCCACACGCGGCAGCAGCTCCAGAACCCTCTGACGGCACACCATCGTCTTACTGCACACACACACATGCACATTTTAGACATTTTAAAAAATTATTATGATCACTGATCTGCCTTTCTAGCTTGTACTTGTTTGGAACAATGCCTGAAACTTTATAATGTTATATAATTTGATATTCTGTAGTGCTCAAGGGAGTTTCTTAAGAAAATTAATAAAAAAAACAAAGTTGAAAAAAAAGGAAGCTTCCTATGTAGACAGCAAGAGCTTATATATCATATCACACCCAGATGTTGAGATGTTTGTAATGAAATCTGATGAAAAATCACACAGAAGCTGACCTCAGGTGTGTGTAAAAGTCCCGTAACTTCCTCTCGTAGAACTGCACGGCCTGAACCACCAGTTTGATCACTTCTTGACAGTCGCCCATACTGCGCTGCTCTGGAGACACGAGGAGATTTCAGATCACGTGACGGATCGGTTCGTCCTGAGGAAGATGAGAACGTATGTCTTACCTCTGGGTTTCTCTCTCAGTTTACGGAAGAGCTCCATGGCCTTCACCTCGCTGCAAAACACAACACAGGTGAGTGAGAGCACATGCAGGTAATTCAGTCAAAGACAAGTACAGTCACACTTTCTTCATGAGGTTCATGACACTGAGTCTTTTACAGATATTCAGGAGTTAAAATAAATCCTACTGTATCATATATGACACTGGACCACAAAACCAGTCACAAGGGTCAATTTTTCGAAATTTAGATTTATACATCATCTGAAAGCTAAATAAATCATCTTTCCATTGATGTATGGTTTGTATGTATGATTGGACAACATTTGTTTGAGATACAACTATTAGAAAATCTGGAATCTGAGTGTGAAAAATAATCTAAATATTGAGAAAATCACCTTTAAAGTTGTTCAAATGAAGTTCTTAGCAATGCATATTACTAATCAAAAATGAAGTTTTGATATATTTACAGTAGGAAATTTACTAAATGTCTTCATGGAACATGATCTTTACTTAATATCCTAATGATTTTTGTCATAAAAGAGAAATGTATAATTTACAATAATTTTTAAAAACCATTACGCCTATGGGATGTCCCCATAAAACATGGAAACCCAACATGCGTGTGTGTGTGTGTGTGTGTGTGTGTGAGTGTGTGTGTGTGTGTTGATTTACAGCGTCTCTAAAGCCTCTCCACTCCTCCACGGCTGTCTCTGCAGGTCCACGATATCAGTTTGAAGGGTCATCATCTCCTCCTCCAGCTTATTCACGTCTTCTGTCTGACACACACACACACACACACACACACACATTACAATGCTAAAACACACGCTTACAACAGCACAAACATTAGCTATGATCCCTGGGACGGCTGACAATATGGAATCACACACACGCTCTTCTTACCTGTCCACAGTCCAGGGCTGTTTGCTCCATTTCTCTCCAGACACTCAATAATTTTTCAGAGGCTGGAAAACATGTAAACAGCCACAGCATGAGCAAATCTACACTTAGTGTACACTTGTTCTGAAAGCAGTGCTAAACTGAGCGCTTGTGTTTGGTTATGTGTGGAATTTCATACCTATCATACTGTTTCGTCAATATGCAGTATGTACACTGCGTATGCAATCTAAGTATGCAGATATTTTTCACATTGAATCTGGAAAAACCAGATGATCTAGTACTGCTATATCCCACAATGCAATGCACTGACCCGCCATTCCCAGAGTGACAAATTAATAGGACAGGATGTCAAGTGCTTATTTTATAATAATAATAATAATAATAGTAAATTAATTAATTAATAGGACAGGATGTTAAGTGCTTTTAATAATAATAATAAATAGATAAATAAAATGAATAAGTTAATTATCTGGAAACTAATAAATATAATAAATTATTTGGAGATAATGTCAACTGCTAATAAAAAAAAAGATATTTATAATAAATAAATATTAATTATTTGGAAAGGATAAGACATACTTTTTTTAAAATAATAATAATAATTAATTATTTGGAAAGAATGTCAAGTGCTAATTAAAAAAAAAATACTTATTATAAATAAATAAAATTAATTATTTGGAAAGGATATCAAGTGCTTATTTTTTAATAATACTTATAATAAAAGAAAATATTATTTGGAAAGGATATCAAGTGCTTATTTAAAAATAATTAATTAATTAATTAATCGGAAAGGATATAAAGGGATTTTTAAAACAATAATAAAATAAACAGATATAAATTAATAACTGATAATCAAGTGGTTTTGACTATCTTCCTTGCTAATTGTTTGATTAGAAGTTAATATATTTTTACGTAAAATTAGATTCAGTTACTAAGAAAACATTTTAATTTCTAAGATTATAATAGGACGCCCCGTACTGAATGAAACATGCAACGTCATGAGGTCATGTAAAACATCTATAATATTCTCTGACACACTATTTTTAAACAACAATAAGCATTTACAGTATGCACTGCACAGTATGCACTAGTATTTGATTCTGACGGTGTGTGGTACCGATGCCCGTCGCTCTCTGCTCCTGGTATTTGTCGATGTCGATGTGCAGACTGGTGCTGAAGAACTCCAGCGTGGCTCTTAACCTCTGGTGCATGGACACCATCTCGTTCTTCTGCTTCGACAGCGTGCCGTTTTGTCTGAGGAGACTCATGCTGGACGAGAGAGAGAGGAGTCACTTACAGCCTGTCACTTCAGCGTTAGCTCATTCAGAGCGATTCTCGTCTTACATGGCGACTTTCTGTCCTTGCTGCAGTCTCTGCCAGTCCTCCTTCAGCGCACGGATGGTGTGCCACGCTTGACCCCACGTGCGTCTCTGGGAACTGTAGGCCAGCAAGCGCTTGGGCTCGTTCTCTGCGTCACAAAACACAGATCAGTTTAGGCGGCCTTCATATTTCATATTTAACATGCAAATTCACTCTTAGAGAAAAGCAGAAATAATGCAGCTTCCCTTTAAACAAAACATTCTGTGCTACTTTCTGTTTCAGACACACACGTCACGGAAAAGAGAGGAAGTCGGACCATGTTTATGTTTTCAAACATTGTATTCACTATTATGTTTATGAAACAATGCCAAATATTTAACTCCTTAATATTAATTTTCAAAAATGTGTGTGCGCATAAATATTTTTACATTTTAATCTGGACTAAAACATGGCAGATAAAATATCCGAATTTTTTTTGATTCTTTAATAAATATTTTTTTTATTATTATGTATTTTTATATTTTATAGTATAAATTTTTTCTATTTTATTATTTAATATTTATATTATTCTTTTTTAACACAAGCCTGTTTCTGCCATATAATATATATATTATTGTGTGTTATATTATATTAATATACAGTACATACAGTCATGGCCAAAAATATCGGCACCCTTGGTAAATATGATCAAAGGCGGCTGTGAAAATTAATCTGCATTATTAATCCTTTTGATCTTTTATTTAAAAACTTCACAAAAAATCTAACCTTTCATTGGATAATAAGAATTTAAAATGGGGGGAAATATCATTATGAAATGTTTTCTCTAATACACATTGGCCACAATTAACGGCACCCTTTTATTCAATACTTTTTGAAACCTCTATTTGCCAGTTTAACAGCTCTAAATGTTCTCCTATAATGCCTGATGAGGTTAGAGAACACCTGACAAGAGATCAGAGACCATTCCTTCATCCAGAATCACTCCAGATCCTTCAGATTCACAGCTTCTTCTCTTCAGTTCACCTCACTCATTTTCTACAGGGTTCAGGTCAGAGGACTGGAATGGCCAGCAGAAGCTTGGTTTTGTGCTCAGTGACCCATTTTTGTGTTGTTTTTGAGGTTTGTGTCTGGATTATTGTACGGTTGGAAGATCCAAACATGGCCCTTTATAAGATTTCTAACAGAGTCAGTCACTTGTTGATTTTTTATCTGTTGGTATTTGATAGAATCCATGATGCCATGTGTCTGAACAAGATGTCCAGGACCTCCAGCAGAAATATAGGCCCACAACATCACAAATACAGCAGTATATTTCATTGTACACATGGGGTACTTTTTATCCCTGTGTTCACCAAACCCATCTTGAGTGTTTGCTGCTAAAAAGCTCATTTTTTAGTTTCATCTGACCGTAGAAGCCAGTCCCATTTGAAGTTCCAGTCGTGTCTGATAACTGAATATGCTGGAGTTTGTTTGTGGATGAACTAGGAGAATTTTTCTTGAAACCCTCCCAAACAACACGTGGTGATGCAGGTGCTGTTTGACTATTTTTTTAAGGTTTTCTGACCCTGAGACCCAACTATTTTCTGCAATTCTCCAGCTGTGGTCCTTGGAGAGTCTTTAGCCACTCAAACTCTCCTTCTCACCGTGCATTAGGACGATATAGACACACGTCCTCTTCCAGGCAGATTCGTAACATTTTCTGTTGATTGGAAATTCTTAATTATTGCCCTGATGGTGGAAATGGGAATTTTCACTGCTCTAGCTCTTTTCTTAAAGCCACTTCACTAATTTGTGAACCTCAATTATCTTTTGCTGCACATCAGAAATATATTCTTTGGTTTTTCTCATTGTGATGGATGATTAAGGGAATTTGGGCTTTGTTTTCCCTCCTATTTATATTTCTGTGAAACAGGAAGCCATGGCTGGATAATTTCATGTTCATATTCTCCCTGGAGTGCTCAAAATTGTGAATATGAATGGGAATATACTTCAGAGATATTTTACTCATAAGAATTTCTAGGGGTGCCAATAATTGTGTCCAACGTGTATTTGAGAAAAACATTTATTTCATAATGATATTTCCCCCAATTTTAAATTTTTATTATCCAATGAAAGGTTAGATTTTTGTGATAAAAAAAAAAAAAGATCAAAAGTATTAACAATGCAGATGAATTTTCACAGGCTTCTTTGATCATATTTACCAAGGGTGCTGATATTTTTGGCCATGACTATATATATATATATATATATATATGTATATATACATATATATATAAATAATAGAAAGCGTTTATATCTCACAATTCTGACTTTTTCTCTCTGAATTCTGAGTTTAGACAGTAACTCACGGACGAATCGGATGTTCTCAGGAAGGACACGCGGCATAAACTGAGGCTCGTAGCTGTAGCAGGAACGGTCAAACAGGAAAACCAGCGGCTCATCTGCCCGCCGAGTGTCCATCATCTAAACAACACAAAACAATCAGGATGATACCAACACTCTAATAAACCGGGCCAATTAAATCAGCTTGAAGTTGAGAAAGCTGCTGTTCCACCTAGGACTGTCAAATAAAAATTCTAATTTAAAATATTCATCGAATTTAAAATAAAAATCCACATTCGAATGCAAAAAACATTACATTTGAATTTTAGGTGTGCATCAGGCAGCTTTATCAGTGGCATGACAAATGCGATGATGATGTAGGTGTCATTGCTTTTTAATGTTGTAGTTAGCCTGTCCAGTTGAACCCACTAGATGCAGCGCTGCTACGTTGTTCATTCAAAATATTGCAGAAAAAAAGAACATCAGAAGATCTTTTTTACGTCAAGTTTTCACACAGAATGCATATTTTTCTAGAGGGACATCTATCACCGTTGCACTCGCGTCTCGCACAAGAGAGCCGCATGTTTAGAAAGCAACGTAAAATTAAAGTAAGTTCAACTTTTAAAAACTTTTTTTTCCATCCCAATGCATCTCATGTTTTTAAATGAAAAAAGTTTGGTTTATAAACACTATGCACTTTTTCACAGATAGTCATGTTGTCACGTACGCTATAGTCGATTGCACACTGCATGACGCTGTTGTGCGGCTCGAGCGCAAGCCCCGCCTCCAGCAGCAGCTCCTGATTGGCCGGAGGAATGCGAGCGTCCTGCGTGATTCGCTCCTGCAGGGATGCCACGTCCTCCTGCGGCTGCACCGAATAGGTGAATATTTCAGCAGAGGTCATGTTGAGCACGCGGACCAGCTGAGGAGACAGAGACCATCGCATTAGACATGATTGCATGTGACACTGTGATCGCTCCATTGACGAGAGATTCATCTACCTTTAGATTCAGAATGCGGCTTAATTCATCGAAGCAGAAACAGGAAGCTTTCGGAGAGTCTTTGCTCCCCTCTGAACTGCTCTCTTTACTGTCCTCTTCTGAGTCTTTGACCCCGTCCTGACTTCTTGGCTCTTGGTCTTGGCTCCGCTTTTTTAAATCTTTGCCTCGCTCTTTAGGTGACCATCGCAGCATCATTTGCAGCCAGCTCTCCAGTTCACCAGCTAACAGCCTGAAACACAGTTATAGTTAGATTAACTACATGGGCTACATTTTTATTATGAATTTGTTAAAGTCTGCATGAAATCAAAATGTTTTATTTTTTTATTTTGTTAGTGCACATTACTAGTCTTAAGGTCAACAATTAATCTGTGCAAGTTAAAAAATTGTTTGTCTTGGTAATCTTTAAATAAAATCTTATAATTTGTGAGCACAGAAGCAGTCATGAGCAGCACAGGTATATTTGTAGCAATAGCCAAAAATACATTGCATGGGTCAAAATTATAAATTTTTCTTTTATGCCAACAATCATTAGGATATTAAGTAAAGATCATGTTCCATCAAGATATTTTGTAAATTTCTTACCATAAATATATCGAAACTTCATTTTTGATTAGTAATATGCATTGCTAAAAACTTCATTTGGACAACTTTAAAGGAGATTTTATAAAAAACAATTAAATATAAAACCCTAACCTTATTTTATTTCAACTAGTTGCCAAAGCAATATTTCTAATTTGTGTTTAGTTTAACTTGAAGTACTAAAATAACTAAAACTAATAAATAAAAATTAATCAACTATATAGACATATTCCAAAAAAAAAAAAAAACTAATAAAATTACAAAAACAAAATAATTAAAACTTTGACTAAGTGAAAATATAAAAATAAAATTTAACGAAAAATATTAACACAATTTATAACAGTACATCAATGATACTTAATATTCAGTCAAATTCGTTAAAAAGTAATTTTACTGTAAACCTGCTTTATAGTTTAAATTGATGTTGTAATTATAAAAATTTTAATACTAAAAAATGACTAATTTCTGAAACTGAATAACTTTGCAACATTTAGTTTATTACAATCAGCTGCTTTAACGCAATTGTATTAAGTACTATATAAATAAATGTGACTTAATTCTGTTTAATTAAGCCATTCATTTTCTGTTGCTGTAACCAAGTGGGAGAGGAAAAATCAAATTAACCAATAAGATCACAGCCCGCTTTCAAGATCCAATCAAATACTGATGGATAAAATCAAGTCCTGTTCTACATAATATTCAGTTTCACATTACAGATTGCCATTTAACAGAATTGAATGTATATTTAAAAAAAATCTCTAACATTTCACATTGTTAATAGCAGATCCACTTGTTAATGTGGCCGCGGAACTCACTTGTTGAGGTTGTGAGGGTTCGGGAGGTGTTTGGAGAATCGAACTTCTCCCGTCAGATCCTCGTAAACCACAATATCATCCACTTGTTTCTGCAACAGCTTGCTGTGCCTGAGAAAAAAAAAGAGTGATAAAAGTTCAAGCGAACCTGGATTTATTTTGTCACACACCCTTTAGCGTTGGCGTCAGTCTTGATTGTTCGACGTTCTCAGAGGTTATGTTTTAAAAACAGTCCATGTGGTGAGAATACTGGAGCGTGGCCAATCACAGTACAGAAATCTCTGCAATAACAAGCTGTTGAAGCAGAAATATTATCTTTACTCAAACATCAAATATTAGAACAATAGCGTTTCATGGAGGTTTATGAAGATTTTTTTCTGAACTCTGGCTCAAGCTGTCAGGTCATGACTTTCGAGTCTTGCTCATGGATTCATATAGATACTGAATTTAACCGATCACACTAAGGCTGATTTAACACAAGTACACACATGCCACCACTGGTACATTAGCACAAAAGAAAGAAAAATAGATTTATATGTATGTTTTATATATATAATCGCGTTTGGTCTCATACTGTATCGCGTATCTTGTCGGTGTCTGCACTTGCTTGGTCATTTGTTGTGATAAACAGGAAAGTGGGTTCAGCTGAATTCAAATAGTGATTTGTTAGACGGGTATAAAAAATGGTTAAGACTGATGTACCGTGCGACTCCACCGGACGGGACACCGGCAAAGGACACAAGTATCGATTTTTAATTATCTTCATTCCTACTACTTGTTTCACTTCTGTTTTAGTTTATATAACCTATTCTTACTATGTGTTTCCAGATCAATACTTTCACTACCACTCACTGTAGACAGCGCAATCCTATCAACCTGCGCACTTTGCCTATGTCTGCTAATACATTACTTTCTTTTTCTATTGGTCTCTGGGATTGTCAGTCTGCTGTCAACAAAGCTGATTTCATTACTTCCATTACTAGTCATTCAAGGTTAAACCTCATGGCCCTGACAGAGACCTGGATCAAACCAGAAGACAATGTTACACCTGCAGCACTCTACAATAATTTCTCCTTTTCCCACAGCCCCTGTTTGACTGGAAGAGGTACTGGTCTGCTCATCTCTAATAATTAGAAATTTACTCCTTTATCGTCTCTGAGTATCAACAGCTCCTTTGAATCACATTCGGTTACTATTACCTTCCCTCTAAAAATCCATTTTGTAGTTGTTTATCATCCTCCAGCATCACTAGGTAACTTTGTGGAAGAATTAGATTTATTGCTCTCAACCTTTCCTGAGGATGGTACTCCCTTTGTCTTACTTGGAGACTTCAACATCCACCTAGATAAACCTCAGGCTGCAGACTTCCACACTCTGCTTGTGTCTTTTGATCTCAAGAGAGTGCTAACTACGGCTACTCACAAATCAGGCAACCAACTGGACCTTATTTACACATGACACTGCTCCACTGATCATGTGCTGGTTACTCCACTACACACCTCAGATCACTTCCTCCTCACTCTTAATCTCGACATGATTCCTGACACATCACATACCCCTCCACTTGCGTTCACTCTCACCCTCCCGGCTATCTGCTATGGTTTCATCCTCTCTTGATGCTAACGGTGCTACTGATACTTCCTGTTCCACTCTGACGTCTTGTTTAGATACTTTCTGCCCCTTATCTTCCAAGCCGGCCCGTACCACCCCTTCTGCCCCTTGGCTATCTGATGTTCTCCAAAAACATTGTTCTAAACTCAAAATCACAAAATCCTACTGGCCTTAATTTATATCGATCACTCCTCTCTGACTTCTCTGCTAATGTTTCCACTGCTAAAAGTGGAATGTAATGTTTCCACATACTATCATGACAAAACTAACAATTCACCTAACTCTTGCATGGTCTTTAAAACATTTTCCTCCCTCCTTCATCATCTCTAACAGCTGATGACTTTGCCACATTCTTCATTAATAATAATACAAACCTCCCTGCACAATTTTCCACACCACAATCTATCAAACACATCTTACCAGCAAACATACACTCGTTCACATCCTTCTCTCCACTCTCTGAGGCAGAGGTCTCTAAACTCATCCTTTCCAGTCATCCTATTACCGGTCCGCTTGATCCTATTCCATCTCATCTCCTTCAAGCCATTTCTCCTGCAGTCGTACCTGCACTCACTCACATCGTTAACACATCCCTTCACACTGGTGTTTTTCCCTCAGCATTTAAACAGGCTCGTATAACTCCACTTCTTAAAAAACCCACTCTTAACCCAACTCTTTTAGGGAACTATAGACCGGCTTCCCTTCTTCCTTTCATTGCAAAAACACTTGAACGAGTTGTATTCAACCAAGTCTCTGTCTTTCTCACACAGAACAACCTCCTGGACAGTAACCAATCTGGCTTCAGAAGTGGACATTCGACCGAAACTGCCTTGCTTTTTGTTGTTGAAGCCCTAAGACTTGCAAGAGCGGCTTCCCGCTAAAACTGCCCGGTCCTGCAGGTTTGCATTATACAATATTAAGAAGATCAGGCCCTTTCTCTCTGAACATGCAACACAACTCCTTGTTCAGGCTCTTGTTCTGTCCAGACTTGACTATTGCAATGCTCTCTTGGCAGGTCTTCCAGCCAATTCTATTAAACCTTTACAATTACTCCAAAATGCCACTGCAAGATTAATCTTTAATGAGCCGAAAAGAACGCACGTCACACCTCTGTTCATCAATTTGCACTGGCTACCAATAGCTGCTCGCATTAAATTCAAGGCATTAATGTTTACCAAGCACTCTCTATTCTAATTTTATTTTATCTATATGTCTTTTTATTTAAAATAATAATAATAATAATAATAATTATCTGTACTGCGTTAGGCTAACTGAGACTTGTAATAGCACTTGCACGTTGTTGCTCTTTTGTTGGTTTTGATTGCTTCTTATGTCCTCATTTATAAGTCGCTTTGGATAAAAGCGTCTAAATGACTAAATAATTAAATATATGTAAATATGCATATGTATTTATATATGTATGTATGCAACCCTGGACCACAAAACCAGTCATAAGGATAATTTTTAGAAATTGAGATTTATACATCATCTGAAAGCTGAATAAATAATCTCTCCATTGATGTATGGTTTGTTAGGATCGGACAATATTTGGCTGAGATACAACTATTAGAAAATCTGGAATCTGAGGGTGCGAAAAAATCTAAATATTGAGAAAATCTCCTTTAAAGTTGTTCAAATGAAGTTCTTAGCAATGCATATTACTAATCAAAAATTAAGTTTTGATATATTTATGGTAGGAAATATACAAAATATCTTCATGGAACTTTATTTAATATCCTAATGATTTTTGGCATAAATATTTCCAAATATTAAAAAACAGAAATAAAATTAAATAAAATATTAATTACAGCAGATACATAAATGAAAACTATTATTAGCCTACATGGTGCGAATTTTGTGGACAATGGGGAGCCTTGGAGTCCAAAAAGGTTGAGAACCACCGATCTAATAGTGAAACATCAGGCCTTGCAGTGAAAAATTCTGCCACAGACAGCTGAGGGCATAAATACCATTGCACGGGTTGCCAGGTTGGTAGAAAAGGCCTGAACCCAGTGATGCACTCAAACACCAGCGTCCCAAAACTCCAGTAATCCACCGCCACCGTGTACTTCTGCTGTTCTAACAGCTCAGGGGCCTGAGAGAGACACACAGACAGCAGCAGAGAGAAAGAAATGACTTTATATCAGTACAGATGAGAGTCTGAACAATTAGAAGTCTTGCATTTTGCACAGATGTAATGTTGTACCCACCAAATACTGCAGCGTCCCAACAAACGATGTGCACAGGCTGCTCTGGTCCAGCTCTTTAGCGTAACCCAGATCTATGATCTTATGAACCAACTACAGGAAAAGAAATGCATCTTTAATTTAGCAATAAAAGTATAAAAACAGTGCCATCTAAATACTTTTAGAAAACATTTACTGCAAAATAAAGGACAATTTTATATATTAAACATTATTGTTATGAATCAGACAGTTTTTTCCACTTCTCTCTGCACTCACCCGTTTTTCTCCCTGCTGAAGGACGATGTTTTCTGGTTTGAGGTCTCTGTGAATAATCCTCATCCCGTGGAGGTACGTCAGTGCTGAGGCTAGAGAGAGAGATTCTTCATTAACAACTCAAATATGGCCTTCCCAAATGCTCATGTATTAGTTACATTTTAATGAGATAATGAATTCAATTTTAGACACAAATGTTTAGCCAACTCGTGCAGGTCCAGAATGTAGTGTGTGTTTCCTTCAAATGTCTGTCCTGATATAAAATGCCAACTAATTTTAACTACCTTACTCTGCAAGATTTCTTCAAACTGTTGCCAAAAGATGAGGAAGAGTCTTATTTTTGTGTAAAAACAAAAGACAAACTGATAGTTTCACCCCAACATACGCCATTAAACCAGTGTCACTGCACTTTTTAGGAAGTCCTACAACTAGTGATTTATTTATAGTGACTCAGCATATTAAACTCTAACATTGACAAAATTACACACACTTCACTTCAAATGATATAATATTCCCATTTTATAGTTCACCCAAAAATTAACATTATGTCATCATATAGCCAAACTTGAAAATGATTTTTGTTTTTTCCATGACTTTTGTGTTCTGCAGAAGTAAAACCGTACAGATTTGGATCAACATAAGGGGGAGTAAATGATAACAAAAATGGCATTTTGGGTGGACTGTTCCTTCACTAAATCAAAGCCAGCACTCTTACTGACTGCCAAAGTGAAATTCCAAGTAAAGTCATATTATTTCTCTAAAGGCTTCCAATTAAACTCAATAATAAGGTCACATAGCAAAAGCAGTCCATATTACTGGAGCCATGACTTACACATCAACTGACAGACAAGCACTATGTTCACAGAAATCATTCAGAACCGCAATGTTTTGACTGAAGAGCGGAAACTGAAGAGGATGAGGCCGGTGACTAAATCCAGGTTTTCACATGACTGTGATTTACCAGGAAAAACCACAGTGACGTTAACATAGGGTTGTGTACGGCACGGTGACATGTTGTTGTATACAACGGCATGTGTGACCTTTCTTTAGATCCAGTTTGAGCTCGATCGTTCTGGACTGAATGTAAACAAAGCGAATCCACTCACATTGGATACTAAACGGCACTTATGTTACAACAATAACACCATAATGTCACATGGTTTGTGAAAGTGTTCAGTTCAATTACACACAAACCAGTATGATTTTCTTAATCTTTAGTGGAGCACAAAATGAGAAGTGCAGCATGCTGAAAATGAGAATATTTGGCAACTAAGTTCCTGTTTCTCAGCACTTTCCCCCCTCATTCGAAACTGTTAAGTGTCTACTTTTTTGTGTGTACACTCATGATTACAACAAACTTTGTGATTTTGGAAAAAAAAGAAAACAAACTGGGTGCACTCTTTGTCTTCTCCGTCTCCGCGAATTGCTTTTTGAAACACGTCACTAAAATGAAATAAAACCCCCTGCAATTGTATACTTTTAGTGTGCTAAACTGGTATACTTACAGTCTGCTAAACCGGAACAACTAATTTTGTACTTAATGCACATTAATTGTGCAGATATAGTGCTGAGGTCCAACTTAAAATATACTATATTTGATTGTGCTAAAGTGGAATTATTGCAAGCATACTTCAGGTACACTTGCATTTAAAGACCGATATTATTCAAAGATCATACAATCCTCATGAATAGTGACATTAAAACACATTTTAGGCTTAATATTAAGAAATGTGCGTTGTGCACAAGAAGTAGTGCTCTAAATAACGTTTAATTATGAATTTTATATCAGTAAGTCCCGAGCGATGTCAGTAAATATGTTAATAGATTTGAGCTATACTTAGTATTTTACATGTATTACTTTTTTAGTGCTGTCAAATGATTAATCGCATCCAAAATAAGTTTTTATTTACATAATATATGTGTGTGTACTGTTTATAAATACACACACATACAGTATATATTATGAAAATATTTACATGTACATTTATATTCATATAATGTATATTATATATAAATATATTTAATATATATACATATTTTTCATAAATATATTCATGCATGTGTGTGTATTTTATATATATTATTTATATATGAAGATTTCATTTTTTCATGTTTTTCATTGTGCATTGCAATTAATCTCAATTTTTTCTTTTTGACTAGGTTAAAACATAACTGAAAAACAGCTAACTAACACAAAAACATGATAACATAATAAAAACATGATTTTTGAAAATAAAACTGTTCATATATATTTAAATATACACCGTACACACATATATATTATGTAAACAAAAACTTTTATTTTGGATGCGATTAATCGTTTGACAGCACTAGTTTTTAATCTCAACTTGTGCTCAGATTTGCCAAAACATCAACATCTGCCATCAAAAGTCTCAATATGAACTCATCAAATGATCTGAGCTGCTCCAAATTCACTTATACCTGTATACTCTTACTGTATGACAACTATTGACTCAGTTTCTACTGAGGTGTTCTAGGAGAAGTGTCTGAAGCACAGATGATGGTTAAATTAAGCTAAACATCTCCATAGAAAATCAAGTCATACAGGTTTGCGATGACATGACAGTGAATAAATGATGACAGAATCGCCATCTTTTTTAAGTCTATGGCCCGGTTCCACAAACAGGGTTTAGCTTAAGCCAGGACTAGGCCTTAGATAAATTAAGATATTTAAGCAACTTTTACAAAAAATGCCTTAGAGGAAAACATTAAGGTGTGCATCTTGACAGAACAATGACACTGACATGTTTTAAGATATGTCAGAGCAAGATATTGCATGCATTTTAGTCTGGGACTAAGCTCCCACACCATTTCCGATGTGCTTTGTTTCTCCTTTTCTTGCTAAAAACGTCTTACACCGTATAACGTCAGACTGCTTCTCTTGGGTGCTGTGAGTTTGTGTGTGTAGACATCTGATTGGTCTGATTCATACTCTCCAGCACTTTCAGCTAAAAATCTGGGTCAAATATTTGATTCGGTTTATATTCTGACATTTACAAGACCAGATCCAACACAAACTCAGCTTCAGCAGAAATGTAAACAGATGTTGCCACCGCACAGGCATTCAGCTCACATGTGTTGACCTGTTCACGTGCTGAAGGTCAACTGTGCTGGAAAACCTGAGTTAAACTGCTGGATGTGTTGCGACTGATGGGAATAACTTTGGATTTCCATTGGCTGGTGTATGCAGACTCACATATATCTTGAATCAGTGTCAGTACAGCAGCTTCTCTCATGCCACAGCAGTTCTCAAGCAGGTTCAGATACTGAAAACAGAGATTATTTTGATAAAAAACATGCAACTGAATGGAGCTGCATGATTTAAGTGATTTTTCTGATTGCAAGTGCAATTTAAAATGCAAAAAAATCCAGGTTTGCTGTGCTTGTTTGTGATTGCGGTTTTGCTCAAAAGTCCTTGCGGAAACTGCAAAAATGTGGAAATTCGCAAAAATGGGATCAACAAAACTGCATGTTATTTTTATTTATTTAGCACTGTCCTAATACTCTGTTGTTACCTGAATGATCCATGACTGTTTCTAAAAACAGTTGTAATAGTATCCTTGGATACAACACCAAGTCAGAGATTTTAAACAAATTATTTACAATTTTGGTTAGTTTTGAGCAAAATCTTAGTTTGAACTAAACAACCATTATTAAAGTTATTTTTATAATGAGAATGCGTTGAAAGCTTTGAAAATAACTATAATAAAATCAATCACTGCTGTTTTTCTTTAAACAGATGCTGTTTTAACCTTAAATTTGTAGATTTAACATTTATAGATGGTCTCTTTCAGAGCTTCTTGTATTTAAGTTTTCACAATCCATTTGAAAAGAAATCTTACACATTAATGAATAAATCTGTACCTAAAAACTTTAATTTACAAGTGCCACGTTTGTGATTTTTATTCAATCCAAAACAGTGAATCTAACCACCATTCTGGCAAAAGTTCACTTCATGAGTGACCACAATGACGTTCTGATAATATTGTGTATCCCTGTACTAAACAAAAAATATCATGCCATTTTTATTGTTAAAATTATTAACATTTTCAAGATTCTGCAAGGGGTATGTAAACTTTTGAGCAGAACTGTTTATACCAATATGGCTGTAAAATAATAATAAAAAGCATTATTATTATTACATCAAAATAAAACAATTATTAAATAAAAACTAAAGAAATATCATTGTCATATTTTACTAAAATGTTCTAAAATTAGTACTTACAAAATAATATTAATAATTTTATTCACATGACAACTGTAAAATTTGTAAAAGGCCGTCTTAATTTCTTCCTATTCAAACATTAAACCAATCAAACTTTTATTTTGATGGTAAAACATCGGGAACCCTCAAAGCATCTCTTGTTCAGAAGCACTTCTTATGACAAATTTGGGAAGGTGGTTGGTGCATGTTGTGTTGCCAAATTCAAAGGCAGACAAGGATTTTGTTTGAAGCTAAATTTACTAAACAGAGTTGCAGTGAGACACCTGCGGATAATGAGCTGCTTGTGTGTATGCTTCACTCTGAAACGTGCAGTGCATATATTTATTTATTTAAATCGCATTTTGATTAATTGTGCAGCTCTACAACTAAATTATTGGAATATTCATATACTATGGTATTACTATGCTACATGTCCAGAAACCCAGGCTATCACCATAGTGCATGTTGTAAGTGCCACACCTTGCGTAGGTCTCCTCCCTGGCAGTACTCCATGGCCAGTAATGGCAGGTCATTCGTGGCCAGTTTCTGGAGCTCCTCTGGAACGTCTCTCGCTGCCACCACATTCATGTGATTCAACCTGCGAGAAGAGAGATGTTTCATCATAATGTGCAACAGATAACTCAACTTACATGCAACCCTCTCATAATCTGGGTTACATAATGTCATTATTAAAAATGTGTTTGTAATATTCAGACGGCTGGCCGGCCCTGCCCTGCACGAACTTCCTATAAAACACACGCTCAGGACAAAGAGGAGTAAAACCAGATGGATTCCAGGCACCATAACAGAATAACTGCAGCGCCAACACCTAAAACTATCATCTGAGAACATAAACAGCTCGTCTTAACCTTCACAGGAAAACATTCTGACATAATTGCTGTAATAACAAATATTAGGTCTTGAGTAAAGACGGGGAGATGTTATATTGCATCTTTTTGGCTTTTCTTTATCTCAAAAAAGATTCAGCATCCAAACTATGAAAATGTGTCACACTTTTTAATTTCCTTCATTTATAAGCCAATGCTTTGGAGAAACAAACCTCTTACTGTGCTGGAGATCTTCAACAGACATTAACTCTTACTGGTCAAAAAAAAAAAAAGTTCACCGTCAATTCAATAACTGAAGTTCAATTCACAAACTGTATAGTATGCAAACCTGGGATTAGTGCATCACAAATCAAGCATGTCACGGGTGCCTGGTGCCTAGCCAAAAATGAAGTCATAATAATTTTGAATTCCAAAATTTAAAGTAGGCTTTAAATGGAAATTCATCCTATCGGTTTTCTAATTATTCCATTATTTTCTTTTTCAAAAATTGGTTTACTCGCATGTACAGGAACCAATGATCGGTCACAACTTCCATTATATTGTGACTTTAAAGGCAATTTCTGTAAACTCGACACATGCAAACACAAATTGTAGCATTAAGGTAAAATTCTGATTCTGAATTCTGATAATTTTAGTCATTGTAGAATGTCCCAGGGGCGTAGAATTAGGGGGGGACGCTAGGGACGTATCCAGCCACTACCAAACTGTCCCTAGCAATAATTTTGATCAAATAATTAAATATATGTACATGTTTTTTGTCATTTCAGACGCATCTGAAAGCCAAATCATTGATATTACCTAACAAGTTAAAGAAAATATGTTAGAAAATTAATTTAATACATTTATTATAGATATTTTAACTAGTCAATAAAAATGTACTACGAAGTCATTTTTTGCAGTGTACCCATGTTTCAGTGTGGTTCCTCAACAATAACCAGTGTTCAGGATGACCAAACATTACACCAGCCAGTGCTCTGAACCTTATTAGAAAGTTATGACACACACAGCAAAGATTCATCACAAATGGTATGTTATCATTACATGAGCGCTCACAGGGTTACGGTGAACATGCTCTGAGAATCACTGCTCATTTATCATGACGGGTGACTTTAATCAGACTGCGTGCCGGTTTGACGTCAGTTTATTTCTGAGCTGTTGCCAATACAGCCAATACCCTGGAAAACATGATGGGATTCCTTTCCCTCCACAAAAAAGGGTGGGCAGCTCCAACAGAAGGTCATTTCTGAGACTGAACTCTGATATCATCATAATTAAGGGTTGATGGATCACTGAATGTGTGAAATAAAGAATCTCAGTTGGCCTGGGTGTGTTCCCCAAAAACGTCTGTGTGTGTGTGTGTGTGATCGTTGTGGTTTGGCTTTATACACTGAGCTCTACTAGATGTGTTTGAGTCCAAGTTTGTGGCTCAGACCAAGTCTGGGGACAGCCTGCTATAAATCTGAGAAAACCAACACGTCCCCGAACCCCTCGCGCTTGTCACATAACCACTGCAGCCTGGTTAACTAGCACAATCCATCCAGAACATCACGGAAACACTCACACTCTGACACTCAGTGAACTTTAACTATTCAAATACATATTAAACAGCTCTAGGTTTATGTGCACCATTTAACTCTTTCACAATGCCTAGATTACATTTAGTATGGATTGTCCTGAATCTAAAAAAATCTAAAACTATAAAAATGAACACAGTAATATTACTGAGGACATATGCTATGATAATCTTTAAATATAAATACCAGTGCGTATGCGTGACTATGGTAATCATTCAGTGACTTGGAATATATCAAAGTACTATGGTGCTTGTTTTTCTACTGGAAGATGCCAAAGATTGGTATAAAAATTAAAATATATTGGTATCTTGCTATATTTTATGTATTTTTTATATTTTATATAATAATGATATAATATTTAAAATATAAAAAATACATAAAATATAGCAAGACTGTTCGAATATGTAAAAAAAATCAATCAAAATGATTTTGGTCAATATTAGAGCATGATTATTTACCACAATTACTCACTGACTCGGGAAACATTATGCATTTACTGAATTAAATATCAATAAATAAATAAAAAGAACAGTGGATCCTTGAACTTTAAATATATTTAAATTATACACACACACACAATAACTTCAGCTAATTAACTGATTCAACTACTATTTTGTGCTTCCTGTGATTTTGCTTTATTTGATGTTTGATTCATTGCAGGTTCCCTCTCATGTCATTCTTACTGAGGATGTGCTAAAATATATAGATTAAAATGTGTATATATTTAAATAGAATGGAAGATATAGATAGTACTGCAGGGTTGCTTGCTTATTGTGCCCAAGAGCATGATTTATTTAAGTCCATATGTCTTACTAATAAGTAACTTCGCTTCTAACCACAGATCGAGAGCAGTAGTTCCAACTACATAAGATTGCGATGCTGTTTGCGAATGTTTATTTGAACTATGTTTTCGGGAAACACTGAATCATTGAACTATGCTGGTAATGACGGATCCTGCGAACATACATAGCTGGTTAATGATGCGTTCGGGAAACGCATTCCTGACTGGCTAAAAGCCTTTTCCAGCCATGCGATATTCTATTGATGACTGAACTCCAACTGTTTCACTATAGCTGGGCGATATACCTGTTCATATCGAACCGGTTTGAATTCAGGGGGCATCAGTGGGTGTTCAGTGCTCACAAACCTGCCGAGAGCAGTCTCCCCTCGGCCAGATCTTCTGGAATTTGCCGCTATTTCTTTCTTTTAGTCATACCAACAAAATATTGGTCTAATTACCCCTTGGCTAACTGCTGGTTAGACAGCCTCTACTTTAAGACTGTGTCTTAAGAACTAGTCTAAGTGTATGTACCTGGCCCCAAGGTGAGTAAAGGATGACTTCATTTTCATTTCTGGCTGAACTAACACTTTAACTCAAAATTATCTGGCACAGATGGTACAAAGAAACTCAATATTTCAAAAATATTCAATAATAGTTTGCATGTTCACACCCAAATATGCCTTAATACAATAAGCAGTTTCCAATAAACAACTGGACATGAATACGGCCACAACAAACTCACCCCTAAACCACTAACAGGAGGAAAACCTCCAGAAAAAACCAGAGATGCACTCTCTCCTAATTAAAGATGAGCCTGAAGGTGTTGTGACGGCGAAAACCAATGCTGCGCCTGCAAGACTGGGTCACTTTTTACTACTGTGGTGTCATAAATTCATCCCTCTTTGTTTTGCTCAGAGCTTTTGTTCATAAAAACATATATAAATAGCCGAATAACAACGGAAGGCATTGCGTGGTCGCTTAATGGACTGCACATTAAAACATGGTAAACAGAAGAGATTCAGTGGGTGAAAAAGGAAAAATACCACGAAAATAGTGCTTTCTCTTTAAACAGGCATCAGCTGTGACGTGAAAACCAACATGATTCAGCCAAAAAAAAAAAAAAAAAAAATATGTAGTTATTACCAGAATTACTGTTAATGGGTCCCATCACCGGGAAGTCTACTTGACAGAGTTTTTGCACCAAAAACAGTAGTTTACATTTACATTTATTCATTTAGCTGACGCTTTTATCCAAAGCGACTTACAATTGCTATATATGTCAGAGGTCGCACGCCTCTGGAGCAACTAGGGGTTAAGTGTCTTGCTCAGGGACACATTGGTGTCTCACAGTGGATTCGAACCCGGGTCTCTCACACCAAAGGCATGTGTCTTATCCACTGCGCCATCACCACCACCAGTAGTTTTTATTGTACACGTTCCAGCCTCTCTGACGCTGATCAGACTTTCATGTAAACGCCTCTTCGGGTGCGTGTGTGTGTGTGTGTGAGAACTGTAGTGACCTACTGGTGGCAGAAAACAGGAAATTGATTCTGAACAGGATATACTCACCTCTTCATGATCTGAATCTCTAAACTCCATCTGCCCTTATTCTTGGCGCTGAGCTCTTGTCGGCACTGTTTGATAGCGATCTGAATGGCACTTTCCTGCACACACACACACACACACACACACAGATATACCAACACATGTTAGGAAACATCACAGACAAAAAGCAAATTCATAGTTAAAAATAACAGTACCATAGAACATTGATGGGATCAGATGATAATACCATGGTATTCTGATGCGGCCACAAAACGTGGTAATGATCCAAGGGTTTAGGGTTTGGTTTTGGCATTGGTGAGGACATAACGGCAGACTACAGTCATTATTGCTAGGGACAGTTTAGTAGTCGCTGGATATTGGTAGGGACATGCATAGCGATGTCCCACTTTGGAAACTATAGTTTTCTCCTTAAATATAAGGAGGTCAAGCAACAGATTAACGAGTTAATCCAAATTTCGCAAAAAGCTTATGGATGTAATTATAAAAGAAGTCAGACTTTGCAGGGAGTTGCTGTTTTTGTCATTCTTCTGAGGAAGATTCATTCACTTGTTTTGGTAATGTACCCACACAGAGAAATTTGGGCAGATTTTTTTCATGTTCATCCAATTTCATTTTGTAAGTGACTTTTCTTTCTGTTATAAAGATGTTTTCTTTGGATTGTTTGATTGAGGAAAATATAACTTTGTGTTTACTGCTAGCTAAATTTCACAAACATAAACAAAACATTACTGGCTCTAAATATCTATTTTCTTTATTCAAAGTTGATCTAGACACGTACATGGAAACTATCCAAAGCTGTTATGTTTTCTTAAGGTGAAAAAAATGGTTACTGTAGTTAAACTATGGTAACTACAAATTAACCATAGTTTAGCCATGGTATTTGTGGTTACTACACTTTTACTATAGTAAAACCAGTTTTTTTTAAGGGATTTCTATTTATGTATTTATTCGTTCTTTGTTTTTTCTGTTTGGTTTTTATAACTCTACTGCCTGATATTTTGTACTGTTTAATAAAAAAGAAATCAGAAAAAAAGATTTGCTATACGCGCTCCAAATTTCCGATCTGAATCAAAAGATTGGCAAAATGATTCATGAACCCAGTCCAAAGTCCCAATCTGAATCAAATGATTCATGAACCCAGTCCAAAGTCCCAATCTGAATCAAATGATTCATGAACCCAGTCCAAAGTCCCAATCTGAATCAAATGATTCATGAACCCAGTCCAAAGTCCCAATCTGAATCAAATGATTCATGAACCCAGTCCAAAGTCCCAATCTGAATCAAATGATTTGTGATATGCACTGTGAAGTCCCAATCTGAATCAAATGATTTGTGATATGCACTGTGAAGTCCCAATCTGAATCAAATGATTTGTGAAACGTGGTCCGATTGAAGCGCTTCGAAACAGTGAATCATTTTGTGACGCAATAGTTCAATAGAGTTTTGAAAAGCTACGTTTCACCCATCACTATATGTGCTTTATAAAATCTTTACAAGCGATGTCTAAATTCGAAATGGCTCTTTTGATCTGTTTTTCTCGTGAGTTGCTTGAACTGAATGATCAAAGTCACGAGTTTGAATCAATCAGAGCGGTTCCAGTGTAAATGACTCACTAAATTGATTCGGTTTGTCTGTTCCTCGTGCCTTCACCCACGTGTACACGACGCTGTCAGTACTATTAGTTAGTTTGCTAGTTTTATTACATTAACTGAAATAAGCAAAAAGTATAATGTTTACAAATAAAACATCTATATTTATATTCCAAAGATAAGATTCCACACAAATCTACGAACATATTCAGGTGAGGTAACTGGTTTACTGCTAACTACTGAAAACAATCTATTAATATGACGAGCAGCACCTCAAAATACATGTTAGATGAAAACAGTGCATTATAAGCGAGTTTGTAGCTTAATTCATTATATTTTAAATAGTTTGACCTCTGCTGGTGACAGTTGAACAGGAAATCAGTTGAAAGCATCCAGTCTCCTCCTATCATTAAAGTGAATGTAATTATCATGGTATGGTAAATTATTGTTGTATCTGATTGTATTAGTCTAGAGTAATAGTCAATGTAAAAAAAAAAAGCAAATGGGAGAAGCAGATGAACACAAAACAGCATAGCAATATAAATTTAGATCCTTGGAGCCTAATGTGAGTTTACAAGCATAAAGTAATAAATGAATGATAAATGACAGATGATAAATGCATGAGTGTCTCTGTGACTAATAAAGAATTACGTCATACTAAAGTGAAATTCAGAGAGGAAATCAAAAAGACAGCACTTGAATTGTATTTTGCCCATTTCCTATTTCACTTCCTTTAGTTCACTCGACATCTCATGACGAGCGGTGACATAATGCGGAAATCGGAAAAAGAGAGAAACCAGTGCAATCAGGTGAGTAAGTGAACATGATGCACTGCATTTAGTAAACTCAATGACATCACGTCAAGAGTCTTTAACTGCAATGACTTACAGTCATGGCCAAAAATATCGGCACCCTTGGTAAACATGATCAAAGGCGGCTGTGAAAATTAATCTGCATTGTTAATCCTTTTGATCTTTTATTAAAAAAATTATCAAAAATCTAACCTTTCATTGGATAATAAGAATTTAAAATGGGGGGAAATATAATTATGAAATAAATGTTTTTCTCTAATACACATTGGCCACAATTAATGGCACCCTTTTATTCAATACTTTTTGAAACCTCTATTTGCCAGTTTAACAGCTCTAAATGTTCTCCTATAATGCCTGATGAGGTTAGAGAACACCTGACAAGAGATCAGAGACCATTCCTTCATCCAGAATCGCTCCAGATCCTTCAGATTCACAGCTTCTTCTCTTCAGTTCACCTCACTCATTTTCTACAGGGTTCAGGTCAGAGGACTGGAATGGCCAGCAGAAGCTTGGTTTTGTGCTCAGTGACCCATTTTTGTGTTGTTTTTGAGGTTTGTGTCTGGATTATTGTACGATTAGAAGATCCAAACATGGCCCTTTATAAGATTTCGGTCACACTTTAGAATCAGTAACACTTGTTAACTATTAACTACGACTTTTCCCTCAATAAATTCTTAATTTGCTGCTTATTAATAGTTAGTAAGGTAGTTGTTAAGTTTAGGTGTTGGGTAGGATTAGGGATGTAGAATAAGGTCATGTAGAATAAGGCATTAATATGTGCTTAATTAGCACTCATGGCTAATGTTCTAGTAATATGCATGCTAATAAGCAACTAATAGATGTAAATAGATGTAAAATAAAGTGTTACCAAGATTTCTAACAGAGTCAGTCACTTGTTGATTTTTTATCTGTTGGTATTTGATAGAATCCATGATGCCATGTGTCTGAACAAGATGTCCAGGACCTCCAGCAGAAATATAGGCCCACAACATCACAAATACAGCAGTATATTTCATTGTACACATGGGGTACTTTTTATCCCTGTGTTCACCAAACCCATCTTGAGTGTTTGCTGCTAAAAAGCTCATTTTTTAGTTTCATCTGACCATAGAAGCCAGCCCCATTTGAAGTTCCAGTCGTGTCTGAAAACTGAATATGCTGGAGTTTGTTTTTGGATGAGCTAGGAGAATTTTTCTTGAAACCCTCTCAAACAACATGTGCTGATGTAGGGGCTGTTTGATAATTTTTTTCAAGGTTTTCTGACCCCAAGACTCAACTATTTTTCTGCAATTCTCCAGCTGTGGTCCTTGGAGAGTCTTTAGCCACTCAAACTCTCCTCCTCACCGTGCATTAGGACGATATAGACACACGTCCTCTTCCAGGCAGATTCGTAACATTTTATGTTGATTGGAAATGATTAATTATTGCCCTGATGGTGGAAATGGGACTTTCCAGTGCTCTAGCTCTTTTCTTAAAGCCTCTTCACTAATTTGTGAAGCTCAATTATCTTTTGCTGCACATCAGAAATATATTCTTTGGTTTTTCTCATTGTGATGGATGATTAAGGGAATTTGGGCTTTGTTTTCCCTCCTATTTATATTTCTGTGAAACAGGAAGCCATGGCTGGATAATTCAATGTTCATAATCACTCTGGAGTGCTCAAAATTGTGAACATGAATGGGAATATACTTCAGAGATATTTTACTCATAAGAATTTCTAGGGGTGCCAATAATTGTGTCAAAAACATTTATTTCATAATGATATTTCCCCCAATTAAATTTGTATTATCCAATGAAAGGTTAGATTTTTGTGAATTTTTAAAATGAAAGATCAAAAGGATTAACAATGCAGATTAATTTTCACAGCCTTCTTTGATCATATTTACCAAGGGTGCCGATATTTTTGGCCATGACTGTAAAACACTAGTGAAAATGCTTCTGCTATTAATTTATGATGATTATTTGATCATTCAAGCTGGTCTCAGACGTTTGCACATGGACAGCTTCCACAGATGCACCAAACCACAGTATTTCCACACTGGTATCATTGAGTGACCACCAACATCCGCTTCATCAGCTCCATGATTATTAGGAACATGACATGATGTCATTCTACTGACCATAAAAGGGTGTGAGTCTGAACTCAACATGTGCTGGACAGGATGTACAGATAATAAAACCTAATCTTCTGATCTGTAGATTTGGCTCAGGTCCATCCTTGGGATTTTTTACCTGTATTATGGTCCGTCTGGTGAAGATGTTGCACATGTTAATTTAGTAAAGTACCAGCACATCTCTCTATACCAGTGATGATTTACCAAGCAAACAAACAGCAACTAATTAAAGCTGTTAATGTTTAATGTACTTAAGCATTCCTTAAAGACTACACAACCGTCATGCTCAGTAAACCTCTTTAAGAATGTGTCTGTGTGTGTGTGTGTGAGAGAATATATGTCAGATTCAGGCAGTTAGTGATCATGAGGTCACCTGTGACAGGAAGCAGGTAGATGCATTTCCTCTTTCTTGAGAACTTAAAATACCAGTGGATTGGTGGAAGATTAAATAAAGTGCCTCTATTTTAAGGCTCACACCTTCATCCAGGATGGGGTGGGCCATTTACTAGCAGACCACCAAAAAAAGAACTGTGAACCCAATTTGAGAAACAAATGAACATGATATGCGACTTAGTTACACAGTACATGCTATTGGATCAGCATCCTTTCTTGATCCTGGAATAGCATTCTTATTGAAGCATCATTGTCCTAAACCAGGATTTAATAACCTGTTTTTTCATGAAAAGCCATTTTTTGTGACATACTACAACCTCATTGATATAGTATTAGAGTTATTGTTAATATTTCGAATTAGATTTAATTTTTTACATTTTCCGTTTTAATTTTACTTTTAAAGTTTTACTAGATTTATTGTGTTTTTGTTGTTTTTATAAATTTTTTTAATACAATTTTAGTTTGTATAGTGTTAGTCATTTTAGCACTTCAACACTGACTAACTTTAAACTCATTTTATTTCAGCTAGTTGCCAAAATAACATTTCAAATTTTTGTTTGTTTTTATTTTATTTCAAGTAATCACATTTTAAATAATTTTTACGTTAATAATAATAACCCAGACTACAACCTTGAATTTTTAGATATGCATACATGTATAATTCCATGAATGCATGCATAAATATATTTTATAATAACCATTTAGAAAAGTTTAACTGAAGAATTAACAAATTTCAGTTGAAACCTGAACATGATTATTCATGTTACCCCATAAATCGCAAACTTGCATAGAAATAAAGCAGAATGTTAAATATTTCTGAAGTTTGTTTGTCTAAAAGTTTGTTTATAAAATTAAATTTCAATGAACAGATTTATAATATCCACCTGAAGAGTGAATCACTTATCATAAATTAATGTAATTATAGCGTGCATTTCTCCACACTAAAAATGACCATCTGCGGCCACATATATACTATAAAAATATGCATTTCACAACATATTTGAACAGGAACCAATAAATCAGTTTAATGCATCTGCCGCTGATCCTAATGCACAGCGGACAGTACATGCACACTGACGCATGCGAATGGCTTTACAGTCATCTACTTCTGTTTGTCCAGTCAGCCTGACTTACAATACAACACTTTAGTCTCGCTTTCACAACATTCCCAACTTTATCATGCAATAATTCAGCCCTAAAATAAACAGAACATGAAAAGTTGATAAGAGCATTGTTAAAACCCTAACACTAATCTGACTGCCTGATATAAATATTATTCCAGCATCTGCAAGCATGTTGACAAAGGAAAATGTTCTAATGTAAATCATAATTCACCCAAAAATAACTAATTTGCTGACAATGTGTCTCATTTATCAATCTAACGTAGAAACGAGCGCACAAATCAATTTACGACAGAGCTCACGTGTGATTTATGAAACATTCGTATGCCGCCAATCCCATCGTACGAAAGATCGCACATTGATAAATGTGGCGGCTGAAAACAATCGTCATTTGAATATTATGCCCCTAAAAACATGGACCTTGTAAATTGTGCAGTGTTACTTTTATGTTTGGTTGACTGCATTTTAGTTTGATTAATGGCTGAAATGTCAAGTTAGTAACGCTGAAATGTTGTGTGTGTGCGTGTGAGGCACCTGCCTGATCAGTTACATGTTTTAAAATAAAGGTATAAAGAAAACAGTTTTCATTCCTACGTTCATTTCGGAAATGAGGCCCAATGTCCTCACCCTCAGGCTATCCAAGATTAGGACAAGTTTGTTTCTTCATCAGATTTGGAGAAATGTAGCATTGCATCACTTTCTCAGCAATGGATGCTCTGCAGTGAATGGGTGCCGTCAGAATGAGAGTCCAAACAGCTGATAAAAACATCACAATAATCCACACCACTCCAGTCCATCAGTTAATGTCTTGAGAAGCCAAAAGCTGGGATACTATCAAGGATACTATCGCGATCAACGCACAGAAATGTAGCAAGGACATACTACGAAACAAGCTATGAGAACACTTTTTGTGCGCAAACATTGTGGGGCATTCTCCAAAATGGAGGAAGATGGTCACATGGGGAGAAGAATTGCCGAATAAATTATGTTATTATTGATTTCTTTGCGCACAAAAAGTATTCTTGTAGCTTCGTAAAATTACTGTTGAACCCCTGATGTCACATGGACTATTTTACCGATGCTACGTTACTTTGCATTGATCGTGGTAGAATCCTTGAGGGTTTGAGAGCTCTCAGATTTCATCAAAAATATCTTAATTTGTGTTCTGAAGATGAACGAAGGTCTTACGGGTTTGGAATGACATGAGGGTGAGTAATTAATGACAGAATTTTAATTTTTGGGTGAAACTAACTCTTTAACATCTTGTGAACCCAAAAGCTGCGTGTTTGTAAGAAACAAATCCATCAAGACGTTCTAGCTTCAAACCATTGCTTCCAGATAAAATACGAGTCCGTAATCCATATTAATGCTTCCTCCAATCTTCTGTTGTCTCTCACATTAAAATCCACTCACATATTTGTTTAGAACTTTTTTGGCCATTAAACGGTGCTTGATGGCTGCAGATTCCTCTCCTGATTCAGACCAGAACACTTTTTCACAGAAGAAAGCGTTATTATGGATTATGGACTATTTTAGCCAGAGTCAATGTTCTGAAGTTAAAGTTCTGATGTTCTGTTTCTTAAAAACACGCATCTTTTCCTTCAAAAGACGTTAATTGATGGACTGGAGTGGTGTGGATTATTGTGATGCTTTTATCAGCTGTTTGGACTCTCATTCTGACGGCACCCATTCACTGCAGAGGATTTATACAGGTGAAATGCTTGTCTGTATCTTTGTTTTAATGAAAAAAGGAACCATATTGTACCTTATTTTGCCAGAGAGTGACATTTCCAAAGCCTCCGGTTCCCAGTCGCTCCTTCAGTTCCCAGGGGCCGCACATCTGCGGCTGCATGGAGGGTGGACGGCTCATGACGGGCCCTTACAATCACTCACAAACAAACCCTGCGGAGGAGAACAATATCAGTACAATGTCCATCTATACCATTAATGTTAAAAACACAAGATCCATAGGACGGGTGTATATGTCTGTACAAATGCTTAGAATTTGTCCCAAAACATGAGCTAGATCGGGCATCCAAGGAGGTCCTCATTAATAAAAAATATGCATAAATTAAACAATGGTGTATTAGACTATTATTGTGTGTGTATCATAAGTCTGTATGTCCTCATTTTAACAACTAAAAAACTGTGTGAGATTTAAAAACAAGAACATGAACTACTTTCTGTTTTTACCATGCTTGAATATGACTTTGATGTTATGAAACACATTTAGTTTTTTATAATCGGCGCAGATCAGTTTAAGCTGCTGTATTACTTAATAAAACTTGCTAAAGATATAAAGCTGTTTATTCGGAGTATATTGTACATGTGTGATAAAGCAGCTCATGTAGACTCATTGCACCGTCATTAATGTGATATTACCTGTCAGATCTGATCTGATCTACACGAAAACACAATCCCAAACACTTTTCTCCGCCTCAGAGCAGATTATTCCTACGATCTTTACACATACGCGGATTTCTTCAGTAAATACATGTTTTATGATTGTGTTTTGAAAGCAGAAGAGCGTTGAGAGCGTCTCTATTTCCTGAAACTTTCCTTTCCCGTAAACATTGTAAAAGAAGCGACACATCCGTACTCACAGCAGGCTACTATACTACACATACTACACACACTACACACACTACACATACTACACATACTACACACACTACACACACTACAGACGATCATTATACTGGACCAAACACACACAATCCCTCTAAAATCAGTCGTTCTGAACAAATTTCAATGAACAAGTTTATTATGAGAAGTTAGTATGAACTTTAGTTTATAAGAAGTTTAGATCTATCTATCTATCTATCTATCTATCTATCTATCTATCTATCTATCTATCTATCTATCTATCTATCTATCTATCTATCTATCTATCTATCTATCTATCTATCTATCTATCTATCTATCTATCTATCTATCTATCTATCTGTCTACCCATCCATCCATCCATCCATCATCTATCTATCTATCTATCTATCTATCTATCTATCTATCTATCTATCTATCTATCTATCTATCTATCTATCTATCTATCTATCTATCTATCTATCTATCTATCTATCTATCTATCTATCTATCTATCTACCCACCCACCCACCCACCCATCATCTATCTATCTATCTATCTATCTATCTATCTATCTATCTATCTATCTATCTATCTATCTATCTATCTATCTATCTATCTATCTATCTATCTATCTATCTATCTATCTATCTACCTACCCACCCATCCATCCATCCATCCATCCATCATCCATCCATCCATCCATCCATCCATCCATCCATCCATCCATCATCTATCTATCTATCTATCTATCTATCTATCTATCTATCTATCTATCTATCTATCTATCTATCTATCTATCTATCTATCTATCTATCTATCTATCTATCTATCTAGCTATCTATCTATCTATCTATCCATCCACCCACCCATCATCTATCTATCTATCTATCATCCATCCATCCTATATTTTCATGTAAGTTATATTTAAATCAGAATTACCTACAGATATGTTGTGCATTGTATAAATGTTCATGCCTCCTCCATCTCTCACAACACACCGCTTGAATCACTGCTGCGTCCTGTTGGGATCATTTCCTCAAAAAAAGTGAGTTGTTGATGATGATTTCCTGAGGTGCCACCCTCCATAAGGACAGATTTACAGACATAACCTCTCTCAGCCTTGAAAGTTGACATTTCCTTCATTTGTTTGTATTTCTGTCAAAGGATTGACGTTTGAATCTGTACAGATTTCTACAGAATTGTCGTATATCTTTTGGGAGCAGTTCACCTTGATAAAAATATCAAGTAGCTATTCTTGTTTGATTGAATGCATTTGCATTAATTTCTTCAACAGAATACAATATCAGCATTAAAAAACTTTTATTTATGGAATAAAATTATTTGACTGTGTCTCCGAGCTCTCAGGAGACACCATCACTAGATCACTGCCTCTTTTTTTCTTTAAATTTCTAAATAAAAGTTAGCTTGGTTTGTTCCTCAGAAATGTCTTTTTTCATTTGATAAGAGCTGCTGTGTCCCTAAATAGCCACAGTAAGCTGATAAGCCTGATGTCCTGCGTGATTATGAATGAATGAATGTAAATCTAATGGATCTTTCGGCTATTTTGTCCCGAAACTCTCAGATGTGGCCTGTGGAAATGTGCAATTGCTGAGTAAATAAATAGCAGTGGGGTAAACAGCTAATAAATCTTCTTAATCGGATGGTCTTAAGAATCACGTTTCCACATCTAAGAAATTCTAGGGGTCACTTGCGTAGGACAGTTTGGTGACGGTCCACTGTGGTCACTCACTGATGTTCTGGTGTAAGAGATGAAGATGGCGTAGATGTGACGTCCTGAACCACCCCAGCTGCTTTAATCATGTGTTTATACAGAAGTTTCCTGTTAACGTGCATGATACTTGATGAGACAAGGAGATAATCCTAGAGTAACATTATACAGATAATAAACATGCTTGAGTCACATAATACTAACTCACAGACTGTCACAAAGAGCACTACATGCATGACATAAGAAGTTCTCTTTCTCTTGTTTACTAATCTAGTTTAGAATAAATTTGACAGTGTCTATTACAATTGTTGGCTTAATTACAAATTGTTTGTGATGCTCCTTGCAGTGTGTAATAAAAGAATAAATATGCATGAAAATAGAGGTTTAGAGCAGGTAAACATTTGTTTATGAATGTCAAATTTAGCTAACAGAAAACATAAATTAATTACGTAATATTTTCCTGTATTTTCTTTTGAATAGTCAAAAAATCCACAAAGAAAGCATCCTTAAGAAAAGTCACTTACAAAATAAGATTGGATAAACACTAAAAAGTGTTTTCCAGTGTATAGGTGCATTGCCAAAACAAACGAATGAAGTTTTCTTCAGATGAATGACAAAAACTGCTGTTCACTTCAATGTCTGACTTATATACTTTTTGTTGTATAAACTTAAAACAACAAGTTGAGAAAACTCACAAATCTGCTGAAGCTGGTTGCCTTCAACTTTTAAGTTGGCTCATTTTTTTTTTTTTTTTTTTTTTACCGTGTACTTATGAGGCAAAGTCCATACTTTCTCCTAAGGTATATTCTCCACAATATTATTCCAATATGGTATTACATAAGGAATTGTTGTTATCTCTTTCTGGAAGAGAGAGTTATTTCTTTGTTGGTCTACAGAAAAGCACACACTTCTGATCATTGCGTGAGTTAAAGATAGAGAGTAAGTAGCCTACATAGCCATGGAAATCATTTAAGAACGTATTCATGAACAAAACAAGTGAACGAGTCACGAGTCATTTAGAGAATCGATTCAACACGGTTTCTTTCAGCAACGAAACACTCGAGTGAGTCATTGAATTATTCGCTGAACCAATTCGTTCAACAGCAATATGTTTGATTAAGGTAGAACCCTTTTGCTTTTGGATATTTTTTTTGGCTGAGCAAAAACAGGCAAAGCAGCTGGCAATATTGTATCTAAACGGTAAGCTACTCCATTTTAACAGTGTTTATTGTATAAAAAGGTAATATCCCACAATCATGCTGTCACTTTGTCAATAGGAGCTGTCATCGCTAGTCAGCTCTTGTCACCTCCACACCTGGGGAAAACCAGACCAAAACCAAAACCAAAACCAATAGTGTTTAGAACCCGCCTGGGTCCATGCATGACTGAAATTTCCCTCGAAACACACAAATACCAGAATATATACGGCCACATAATAGTGGAATGAGCTACTAATACACCAGGGGTTAGGAGGTCATTTAGTCTAACTTGATGTCTGAGGAAAGCACAGTCTAATGGATTAACAGATGCAGCTGGAAAATAGGAAGCAGAATTATTTTATTGTTTTCTGCGAATAAAGCGTCATGTAATTATTAGAAACAACTTTTAAGTTACTTTTCTTTATTATTTTTGTTTGATGTATGACGTTTTCAGTACACTGTAAAAATACACTGTAAAATGATTTGTTTAAGTTATAGAAGCAAGTTTTACAAGAAATCTTTTAACTTGAATTACTTTTCAGAGCAGGCGTAGTTCTCATTATAACTATGTTTCAGTAATGTAATGTCACAAAAATTTTTGCCTTCAACACTTAAATCTTAAATCACGTTTTGTCAGATATTTTGCTGTGTTTTTTACAGAAGCCCGTTTCCAACACGGAATAAAAAACTAAAGGAGCCTATAGCGACTTTTTATCTCACAGTTCGGACTTATTCACAGTTCTAATGTTCTTAGAATTGTTAGAAACAAAGGAAATTTCGAGAGATAAACGCACGTGTTCAAATTTGAACAATTACGAATTTAGCGTAAAGCCGTATTTGGCAATTTCCTTTTTATAAAAAAGTAGTTTTTTTTAGCGAATTTTTATCTTACAATTAGCCTATGTTTCTAAAAAAAATTTAATCATGCAATTTCGAGTTATATCTCTCCATTCTGATTTTTTCTCTTCAACGTCAAAAAAGTCGGACTTGTGAGGTTAAAAATTACCATTGTCTCTCTTTACAATAACTGACACTTGATGTTGTCTAATAATGCACCGCCTTGCGTACATGTTACGTGCCCAAATAGCGTAGTATTGACTCACTGATCTCACACACTTATCACTCCGCCCCGCATCAGCATCATCACCTCCGGGATAAATACCCTGAGATTCAGGAGCTTAGACACAGAGACAGAGACGCGTTAGTTTGGATTTAGACGCACTGGAGAGGAAGAGGGCTACAGCGCACTTGTTTCGAGAGGTGAGACGCGAGCACGCGCTTTATTTCACGCTTAGACATGTTTCGCTTTATGTGTTTGAGTTTAGAACAGGGCTGTGGTTCACAACAAACAGACAGCAGCATTTTGGGGCATCATAAGCGCGTTCCGAGCCGGCACAACTGATGCAGGAAACTCACCGATGATGCCCAAAAATAACATTTTGAGCATTTGAGACACCACCGAGTATGCATTTTCTACAAAACTGCATAGTGTATGAAAAAATATATATATATATTGACTTGATATATATTTTTGTTTACCTATCATTTTTTACACTGCATAGCATATATAATATATTGCTATAACATAAGCAAAATTGAGCATTTATTATATAAAACCTTACTTACAGATATAATAGTATAAAACTGGGATTTGAGACACTTCTAAAGAGTTATGTTATATACATAGACTACAAACTTGTGTAGCATTTGAAAAATATATATAATACACTGTAAACTTATGTACATGCACAGCTATTTAGACCAGCATGACTTATTTTATACTTGTGATGCCATGTTGATTCAGTCATTTAATAATATAAATATTGACATGTTAAGTAATATATATCATTAAAGTAAAATCTAGTATGTTTATGTTATAGATCTAGTATAAAAGAATGTAATTGTGTGGGTAAGACAGACTTTCAGTCAGTTTTTTTTAAATGTGTATACATTGTAAATTTGGTAAATGTGCAGTTGTTGCCTTAATAATCGATTTGTACCTGATTTAAACTTGTTAAAGTGACTTATATGGTCAGGTTGATCTGGTTTGGCTTGAAAAAAAACCTGTTACTTTAGGTTTAACCATAAGGAGCACTTGTATTTTCACAGTATATGTATAAAAAACATATGTGATCCTGTACCACAAAATCAGTCATAAGGGTCAATTTGACACCATCTGAAAGCTGAATAATCTTTCCATTGATGTATGGTTTGTTATAGGATCGGACAATATTTGGCTGAGATACAACTATTTGAAAATCTGGAATCTGAGGGTGCAAAAAAATCTAAATATTGAGAAAATCTCCTTTAAAGTTGTTCAAATGAAGTCCTTAGCAATGCATATTACTAATCAAAAATGAAGTTTTAATATATTTATGGTAGGAAATTTACAAAATATCTTCATGGAACATGATCTTTACTTAATATCCTAATGATTTTTGGCATAAAAGAAAAATCAATACTATTGACCCTTACAATGTATTTTTGGCTATTGCTACAAATATACCCCAGAGACTTAAGACTGCTTTTGTGCTCCAGTTTTGGTCAGCCTGATGGATCTGTGCTTGAGATCTGCTTACTCTAGTACACTGCAGTCATCAGACGTTCATCCAGCTCTTATACAGTACTCAGACTATAATTCATGTCGGCTCCTTCAGGCTCGCGTGACATTGATGCTCAGGAATTCATTATTCCCTTAATAACACTCTGCTGTGTGTAAATCCTCTCTTATCTGCAGAAGTACGAAACAGCATGCTTGTACCAGCACTGCACATCTAAAAACGTCATTCGCATGGGAGATACCGGGTGTCAGACACACTTTAAGAACCTAATCTAAAAAGGGTTGCAAAACTAACCAGACCGGAATGAGTAGAAACCGCCTCTGGATTTTATTAAGATCAGGTTTATGTTGTTCGTTTTTCCGTTGGCTCACAGTAAGCACATTTACAGCACGCTCTAATGCATGAGCTCTGTGATTTACAGACAGACTCTTTGTTGGTTTAAGTCAGATTCCTCAAAGGCTGCTCATAACTCAGCAGGTCTGCTTGTGCTGACGTTAACATGTTACTTGTTTTTGCTTCAAATTGCAAGCAGCTCCTCTTATCCTGCGCTCGTTCAGCCCTCGTATTTATCGAGAGCTTACAGATGGACAGATGCAGGCCAGATAGACAGACTCGTAATAAGAACGCTGTGTGTGTGTCTCTCTTTCTCTCTGCGCGCGGTGACTCAGCTTCGCTCCTTTACAAGCTTTTCGACTCACTCATCACGTTTGCTGTAATCTATTCCTCTATTCTTCCCTCCCACATGTCTTTCTGTCTGCTGGACAATGGCGCACTGTTCTGCCTTTGGGGCCTAAAGGAAGGATGGGATTTCACACAAATGCACACAAATGTTTTCTCTTTGCAAAAGTGCAACAACTTGTTTTCCAGTTAAAACATCCTTAAAATAAGATTAGAGAAGTGAAACTGACACAAGTTTAAGACTTGAATATTAATGCGATTTGTTTTGTTACATTTAAAGATTGTGCCACATGTTCTCGTTATTGATTTTTATGCTTAAAATGCTCTGAAATGATTATGCATTTGCTACTGAATTTTTTATATGTTGTGCAATTTTAACTCATGAATGTGTCTTGTTTTGAGGAAGTTTAGATATTTTAAGTTTGAGGTTGAAGTTTGAAGACAGAAATACTCTGAAGTTTGAGCTTCGATATGTTTGAAGACAAAAATACTCATGTTTGAGGTTGAAGAAGTTTGCAGTCAAAAATTCTTGAATTCTTGGTTGAAGTTTGAGGAGAAAATACACAAGTCTGAGGTTGAAGACCTTTGAAGGTAGATATACTCTTAAGGTTGAGGTTGAAGTTTACAAAAATACTCACGTTTGAATTTGAAGAATTTTGAAGATAGAAATACTCTTAAGCTTGTGACTGAAGAAGCTTGATGACAAAATACTCAAGTTTGAGGTTGAAGAACTTTGAAGATAGAAATACTCATAAGTTGGAAGTTGAAGAAGGTTGTAGACAAAGTACTCTTAAGTTGAGGTTGTTGCCAGTCTGCGGTTTTATATGCATGTGACTCAGATAGAGAGAGTTCATACTGACTCACGAGACCTGCTGCACATTGTAAATGAGGTCAAATATTAAGGATACCAAGAGAGGAGAACAGAAGGAAAGGCAGTTAAGAGGGGGAAAGAAAGAGAGAAAGAAAAGCGGGTGAGGTTTTACAGCAGTGCCATTCTGCAGACGCTCGGCTCGCATCAGGTCAGACAGATCCGCTTGTGTTGGTTCTCTTGAGTGTGTGTGTTGCGCAGGGGCTTCTGTCTCATGGGTGTGTGTGTGTTTTCTGTCTCTCGTGTCAGCTGGCTCCATATGTTTCCTGCACAACATGCTCCCTGTAACGTCTCACGCCCGTAATGAACATGCAACTAACCGCTGCATTATACTGCACGAGTGCTCACTTTATGTGCATGTGTTTTTGTGTTTGCATTTAACTTAATGCCAGATGTGTTTATTCTGACAAATAAACCGATGCAAGTAGAAGAATTTGATGAGAAATGTTTGAGTTTATATTAAGATCTCGTACTTTTCATCTCAGACTTTGGTATCTTGGCAAACGCGAGCACAGTTTGAGACATTATTGGGATATATACCGAAACATTAGAAGAGATGCATGTGAGATTACTGGGGGATTTTTCTCTAGAGAAACATCTCCAGTCACAATGGGGTTTTGGAGAAGCAGTTGCGATTTCATAGAAATCAGCAGGTGTGTTTCTATTATTCACTCCTCAGGGATTTTCCCACTTTAAGTCAGTGATGACTGAATAATAACTGTTAAAAATGTATAACCGTTGCACTGAGGAATGCTGGATAAACTGGTTAGGTTGTTTATAGTAGATACATTGTGCATTGTTCTGTTCTTGCATGCATTTTTGAAATTTTGCCCTTGAAATGTTGAATAAAAAATATATTTTTGGACATTAGTTTTCTGTAAATGTTGTATTTAAATCCAATTTGTTATGGTGACCCATACTCGGAATTTGTGCTCTGCATTTAACCCATCCAACGTGCACACACACAGCAGTGAACACAC
Source organism: Barbus barbus (assembly GCF_936440315.1). Lineage (NCBI taxonomy): Eukaryota > Metazoa > Chordata > Actinopteri > Cypriniformes > Cyprinidae > Barbus > Barbus barbus. The sequence continues at coordinate 28,773,733 of NC_136757.1, forward strand.
ACACACACACACACACACAGCAGTGAACACACACGGTGAACACACAGCTATTTATGCTGTGGCATCCGGGGAGCAGTTGGGAGTTCAGTGCCTTGCTCAAGAGTACCTCAGTTATGGTTAACTCAGTTATCAGTTATTGAGGTGGAGAGAGCGCTGGATATTCACTCCCCTCACCTACAATCCCTGCCAGACCTGAGACTCGAACCGCAACCTCGGGTTACAGGTCCAACTCTCTAGCCATTAGGCCACGACTGCCCCTGTGTGTGTGTGTGCGTGTATTTGTGCGTGTGTTTGTGCGTGTGTGTGTGTGTGTGTGTGTGTGTGTGTGAGATGTGGTGGTTCATGACTAATTTCTTTTCAGGAGAAACTCTTTTCTCTGTTTTGCGGTCCTTGTTAAAGTCTCTGTTCCACACGGGACGCTCACAATGTCAGACAAAAGAAAAACAGATCATGAAGCCATTAAACTCTTTCTATATTTAGACAAAAAAATGCCCACACATTACCACAAAACTTTGTTTCAAAGTGGAAACAGATTGTCATTGCATTTCTGCTGATGCCATGACACATTTTTGTGTAATAAGAGCCAGTGTTATGTTAGTATCACTTTATAGTTTTTATTTTTCCTTTTGAAGTTTTAAAGATTCTTCTGTTGTTTTTGTCATTTTTAATATTTTTTAAAATATTTCTATATATTTTTATTACTTTTTAAAATTCCCCATTATTATAGAAAAAAGCAACATCTGTAATAACATTTTAATATGAAATGTGTAACAAACCTTTCTGTTTTGCAGGAATTTACAGAGAAACCTTCAGGTCAACATGAATTTATTACTAAATCTGCTGTTGCTGCTTTTTGCGCTATGCTGTGCTGCAGATCCCAAAGTAAGTGTGTGTGTGTGTGTGTGTGTGTGTGTGTGTGTGTGTGTTGGTGAAAGAGAGAGATGTTAATGCATGCTATCTGGATTGAACAACATTCTGCATCTCTGACAGGTGCTGAATATCAGACAGAAGAGAGGCACGCGTACATATAGAGGTGAGTTTTATTCTGACCTCTCAAATTCATCTCTGGCTATGATGCATGTATTGCATGTTATTTCTGCAGCAGGCCTATGTAGTTTATTGTGCTAATTTCCTCTATGCATGGAATACAACAGTGACATATTCACATGACCAGCAAAACACTTCTGCTGGTGTAACACATCCATCCACAGATAGATAGATAAAAAAAGACCCTTTGAGTCTTCCTTGACAGTACATATGATTAAAAATGATTAGAATATAATATTGTCAGGTTCATCAGCCAATCAAATTGTTCTATTTGTACCTGGTGGGAGGAGTTTTTCTTAGTGGTAGATAGAGTTCAGTTTGACCGTATTTGACGAAAATAAGTTTATTTTCACCATAAATAGTCATTAGTAAGTATGCTTATGACGGGTTTCCTAATCAAGATTCATTCTAGTGAATCGATTTAAAAGTCCAATTCATTGTAGTGATTCGGTTCGTTTGAACTGTTTATGTAAATGAACAGATTTAGAATCAATTCTATTCCCACAATATTTTTAATCGGTTATATGTGAATTAAGATGTTTTGTTATTGTTGTTTCTTTTGATACTGTTCCATACTGTTATCCCAAATTGAGTTAATTCATATGGCTCTTGATTAAATCTTTATATTGATTAAATCATTATATATACATTTTACGCATAAATTGACTCATATGACTGCCAAAAAATCTTGTTTTCAAGATGGTAACTGTAATAGTAAGCTGTATAATGTAAACAAATGCTATCAATCATATCCTCAGTATGTTGTTGTTGTCTATTAGAGGGCGCTGTGTACACAGGAAAAACACATGTCACACATGCACTTCAGCATTCAGGACAAACACATCAAAACTGTGTCTTCTGCTCAAAACACTGTCTTTCATTCCAGAACGAAGCACCTTTTATCCTTTGTTTGTTTCTGTCCTCTCTGTTCTGCCCCAGTCTGATGTGAAGGAGTAGGCTTGAGTCATTTAATTTGCATCTATCCTTGACCACAACCATTATGTCTTAATTTCCATGTAATTTTGTGTGTGTGTGTGTCAGACGCTTGTGTGGACGCTAATTCGGCCGCGGTCAGAGACATTGGAGCGACGTGGCTGCGATGGAAGGGTCAGAAAGTTGAATTCTGCCGCTGTGCCGTTCGAGCAAGAGTACGCTGTCATGAGATACCGGTGACCAGTGAGTGATCACACACTCTACCATAAACATTTGTATAATAGACTAACATTTTTTAAAGAAAAAGGACCATTTACTCTTTTATTTATAAAATAATAAGTGCATATAAAGTACACAATGTGTTTCCCTTTATGTGTGTGTGTGTTTCTGTCCACTGGATGAAAAACACAGCATTTCTGCAGCACCACCTGTTTTAGTTCAAATCATTTCAATTTGAGTGTAGAGTCACACAGAGCGTCTCCTCCCCGTGAGTCACCCTCTCAAGCAGATCCAAGCTATATTCTCATCCTGCGGTCACGGAAAAAATCACTGGAATTAAAAACGTGATTTTGAATTATGCCACACTACACAACCGCTTGACCACAATTTATAGACTCTTAAGTTGTAAAAGTTGTTATATTTCTAAATATAAAATGATGTAATCATTATGCAAAACCACTTTACACCCAATTAATTACGAATATTTTGGAAAGACCAAAAATGTTCGTAGCACACTTAGAATAGCATTTCTATGCAATAAAATAAATGTCATTTATTAAACTCAGAAATAGTCTGCAATGGACACCCAGATGTTTATTGTTCTGTTTTTCAGAATGTTTTGTGTCGAAGTGTTATAATGGAGGGACGTGTAAAGAAGCCGTTTACTCCAGTGACTTCATTTGCCAGTGTCCGCCCGGCTTTACAGGCACTCAGTGTGAAATCAGTAAGTCACCAGCAGTTGACCTTGTAGCAAACACTGCTATTTATCACAGGTTTTTAGTTATACTAATCTTACTTATTTATAATTTAGTTTTTGTTTTGTGTTATTACTTGCTAGTAAAATCAATGTTACTTACTATGAACTAGTATAACTAGTATAAATTACTAACTTATAACTTTTTTTAGTATCAGCTTATTTTAGGATCATTACTTGCTAGTAAAATTAGTGTAATAGTACTATTTTTAGTGTATCATTGCTTGCTAGTAAAATAAGTGTAATTAGTATAACTTACTATTTTTAGTATCAGTAGTTGCTAGTAAAATTAATTATTGTAACTAGTACACTAACTAATAGTAACTACACTTACTGTTGTTAATAGTATTAGTTGCTAGTAAAACTTGTATAATTTAATATTATTAGAATTATTAGTTGCTAGTAAAATTACCGCAATTAGTATAACATACTAGTTTTAGTAGTATTATTTGCCAGTATAACTTACTTTTTTTAGCATTAGTACTATTTTTAGTACTATTATGTGCTAGTAAATTAGTATACCTAGTGTAACTTATACTTTTTAGTATTATAAGTTAGTATAATTAGTAAGTAAACTAGTATAACTTACTAACTTATAACTTTTTTAGTATCATTAGTTTCTTATACATGTAGTGTAATTAGTATAGCTTATTAGGTATTAGTATCATTACTTGGTAGTAGAATTAGCGTAACTAGTAAAACGTACTATTTTTAGTGTATCATTACTTGCTAGTAAAATAATCGGAATTAGTAAAACGTACACATTTTAGTATTATTAGTTGGTAGAATAATTAGCATAACTAGTATAACTTACTATTTGTAGTATTATTAGTTTGTAGTATAATTAGCATAACTAGTATAACTTACTATTTTTTGTATTATTAGTTGGTAGTATAATTAGCATAACTAGTATAACTTACTATTTTTAGTATTATTAGTTTGTAGTATAATTAGCATAACTAGTATAACTTACTATTTTTAGTATTATTAGTTGGTAGTATAATTAGCATAACTAGTATAACTTACTATTTTTGGTATTATTAGTTTGTAGTATAATTAGCATAACTAGTATAACTTACTATTTTTAGTATTATTAGTTGGTAGTATAATTAGCATAACTAGTATAACTTACTATTTTTAGTATTATTAGTTTGTAGTATAATTAGCATAACTAGTATAACTTACTATTTTTAGTATTATTAGTTGGTAGTATAATTAGCATAACTAGTATAACTTACTATTTTTGGTATTATTAGTTGGTAGTATAATTAGCATAACTAGTATAACTTACTATTTTTAGTATTATTAGTTGGTAGTATAATTAGCATAACTAGTATAACTTACTATTTTTTGTATTATTAGTTGGTAGTATAATTAGCATAACTAGTATAACTTACTATTTTTAGTATTATTAGTTGGTAGTATAATTAGCATAACTAGTATAACTTACTATTTTTAGTATTATTAGTTGGTAGAATGATTAGCATAACTAGTATAACTTACTATTTTTAGTATTATTAGTTGGTAGTATAATTAGCATAACTAGTATAACTGACTATTTTTAGTATTATTAGTTGGTAGAATGATTAGCATAACTAGTATAACTTACTATTTTTTTGTAATATTAGTTGGTAGTATAATTAGCATAACTAGTATAACTTACTATTTTTAGTATTATTAGTTGGTAGAATGATTAGCATAACTAGTATAACTTACTATTTTTTGTATTATTAGTTGGTAGTATAATTAGCATAACTAGTATAACTTACTCTTTTAGTATTATTAGTTGCTATCACCCTCATTGAGATTCTCTTTGGGCTTTACACACATTTAAATCATTCAACAAAACATGCAAAAATTGATAATTGATAACACAAACATTAATAAGTCTAATTTTGAGGTTGTGTTTTCTTGCGTTTCTCTCAGACACAACTGAGCGATGTTCCAGAGGTCAGGGGTCAGGTTACCGTGGCACCTGGAGCATGAGTGTGTCAGGACTGGAGTGTATTAACTGGAATTCTAGCTCACTCCGAGGGAAGAAGTTCACAGCCAGGAGACCGGAGGCAAACACATTGGGACTGGGAAATCACAACTACTGCAGGTGCACACACACTTCCTCCAGCTTTCATGAAATTAATGCATGAAGTTAAACACTGGTGTCATATTGCCCTTCCGTGCAATTTGCAAATTGATTTCACCATGCTTTTAAACCAAAAAAGATTTTTGCTTTCATGCATTTAGCTGCATTGTGTTGTTTGTGATTATATTAATAATAATCATGTTTGGGTTGTGTTTTATTCCTCAGGAATCCAGATGGAGATGCTAAACCCTGGTGTTACGTTTATAAAAAGGCTGAGATCTCATGGGAGTTCTGCTCTTTACCGACCTGCGTAATCGGTACAAACACTTAACACACAAAGACATGCATATCCATATCCATATAGTGTGTACTAATGTCGTGTTTTTTCAGACCCCTATCTAGAGTGCGCACGGGGATCCGGTCAGACCTACAGAGGGACGAAAGCCATCACCCGCAGCGGTTTGAAGTGTCTGTCATGGGACTCACCTGCAGTGTCTCGAAAGATCTACAACGCATGGAGGTCCGACGCCAGAGAGATCGGCATCGGCAGCCACAACTTCTGCAGGTTCAGTGAATTATACATTGAATTAAATTAGAAATGCGTTAACATTAACTAGTTCCAGCTCTCACTACTGCTTTAGTCTCTGTAATGCCGGGATGTGTTTCTTTAGAATTTTGATCCCGTTGAACATTTCTTAAAACTTCAACACAGTTTTTTTTTTACTTCAACTTTTTTTTTTAAAAAACCTTTATTAAATTTCTTTGCATAACAAACATGCATTATCATTGTTAATCAAACTCAAACTAAATCTAAAAAAAAAGAAAACTAAATTAAATTAAGAATTTTTGTAAGAGAAATAAATACAAAAATAAATAATAGCAAATTATTACAAATAAGAATAAAAAAAACCTAAGCAGGGCTTAATACATATTGCAAGTAATTTAGGAAGTTTTAAGGCATTTTTTCAGCTGCTTTAAGGATTGAAATGATAAACTTTGAGCAACTTTAAAAATACACATTTGTGTAAATAAATGATCACTATTTAAATCTATTCTAATTCTATTTGATCTGTCTTTTTTTTATAAAAAAAAACACACACTTGACCTTCTATCAATTGCATATTTATTCTCTCACTTTTCTTGAAAAACTAACACTAGCTTTCTTTTTTTATATTCTATCTACTCGTTTTCTTTAAAAAAAACCCTTTGTTATGTGTACTGCGTTAGGCTAACTGAGGCTTGTCATAGCACTTGTTGCTCTTTTGTTGGTTTTGATTGCTTCTAATGTCCTCATTTGTAAGTCACTTTGGTTAAAAGCATCTGTTAAATGACTAAATGTAAAACTTACATATAATCAAAATATTATTACACAAAAATTCAAAGTCTTTGTTTTGCATAAAAACACCATATATGCATCTATATCAAAGTACCATTACTATATCAAGAAACCAGTCACAACATTGCTTTAACCATAGAGTGTGGTAAAAACACTGTAAAGTCTCATCCTCAATCTTCCTACAGCGTCAGAAATCAGGTCTCCGTCTCTAACTCTGGCTGTTTTCCCCTCACAGGAACCCAGACGGGGACCTCGGCCCCTGGTGTCACGTCTATAAAGGGTCTCGGTTGACCTGGGAGCTCTGTGACGTCCCTAAGTGCCGTAAGTCTGCACTGCTGCCATGACATCTGATCAATACAATACATGAGTCACTGTTTAGTCAAGGTTTCGCATTTGTATAATCACCATTTTTGTGGACAGACGTTTACAGCATTTTGGAAGTATTCCACCAAATAAAAGCTTGTTGTTTTTTGATGTCATAGAGATTATTAATAAATAGCTAGATAGATAGATAGATAGATAGATATTTTAATCATTTTGTAGTGTTTTTATCATTTCTATCAGTTATTGTTTTTTTTAATATGTCAGTAGTTTTAATTTTTATTTTGGTTTGAGTTATTTTAGTACTATAGCTCAGTTAAACTTTATTTCTGTTCGTTAAACTAAATGAAAATGAGAAATGTTGCTTTGACAACTTGCTGTAACTAGATGAAATTTAAAATATTATTTCAGTAAATGTCTGCATTTATTTCAAGCAATGAAAATGTTTTTTAATGGTTTAGATAACGATGATAACCTTGTTAGCTATATTTAAATGTTTGAAAATTTTACAGTACAATTGTAATTTACCACAGGAATATATTTGTTAATTTTTTATAATTAGTTAATAATAATAATAATAACAATAATTATAATGATTGTTTTGACTAATTAATAAAAATCAGTGAATACATAACACAAAATTAAATAAACAGATAATAAAGATACAAATAATTATTATTGTTGTCATGCTTTAACTAACAATAATAATAATAATTATTATTATTTTATTTGTATGTATTTTCTAATTATTATTCAATTGAATTAGGTTCCTAAAATAGCTGAGTGAATGTAATGTGGACTCAATATGCGTCACATGTTTCACTCTTAATCATTTAAATCAGTCCTGACACATTTATTTGTCTAAATCTTGTGTGTGGGTGCTTTTTTAACAATATTTGTCTTGGTTCCACAGAGAGGAAGACTCCGTCAATCACCACACTCGGACCACGAGCCCCGATTACCACCAACAATCAAGGTGAGACAGTGAAAGATAACGAGACTTTTATATTTTATAAAGAAAACGAGTAGTGTTTTCTCTGGCATATGAGACTCTAGGGTGATCTGATCTCTGAGTGATTTCTCACGCTCAGGTTCCTGCGGTCAGCGGGTTGAAGCTCCTTCAAACTCTCTGCCCATGTTCAGGATTCGTGGAGGTCAGGTCAGCGATATCAGAGAGCAGCCGTGGCAGGCCGCCATCACCGTCTATCTGCCACGCGGCAAATCATACAACTTCCTCTGCGGCGGCGTCCTCATCGACTCCTGCTGGATCCTCACCGCCGCTCACTGCTTCCAGCAGAGGTGTGTGTGTGTGTGTTTGTGTGTTTGTGTGTTTGTGTGTTTGTGTGTGTGTGTGTTTGTGTGTTTGTGTGTTTGTGTGTGTGTGTGTGTGTGTGTGTTTGTGTGTGTGTGTGTTTGTGTGTTTGTGTGTGTGTGTGTGTGTGTGTGTGTGTGTGTGTGTGTGTGTGTGTGTACATGTTTATGCTACATTGTGGTGACCAAATGTCCCCAAAAGGATAGTAAAACCTGATTTGTTTTTCCAAGGGAATTTTTTTAAATTAAAAATAGTAAATGATGTTCATCTGAAAGTGTAAGAATGCAAACAGGTTTTCTGTAAGGGGTAGGATTAGGGTTAGGGGATAGAAAATATTGTTGGGTCAGTATAAAAGTAATAGAAGTCTATGGAAAGTCCCCACAATTCACAGAAACAAACGTGTGTGTGTGTGTCAGTTTCGCTTCCTACTTAATACATTAAAGACAGATTAGTTCAAGTTCAAGTTCAAGTTCAAGTTGAGCTTTATTGTCATTCTTCTACATGTGGGGACATACAGTGGAACGAAATGTTGTGCCTCGCAGAACCACGGTGCTACATAAATACAGACATACAACAATGAAGTAAAAAACACTATAAACCTGTACACAACTAACCTACTGACAGATTTAACTAGAAGTATACTATTATAAGTATTTACTCTATACAAACTACAAAAATAGAAGATAAAAAATACAAACTATACTTGAGATTAACTTGATTAACTTGAGATGCAAATGTATTGGGTGGTGATGGCGCAGTGGATAAGACGCATGCCTTTGGTGTGAGAGACCCGGGTTCGAATCCACTGTGAGACACCAATGTGTCCCTGAGCAAGACACTTAACCCCTAGTTGCTCCAGAGGCGTGCGACCTCTGACATATATAGCAATTGTAAGTCGCTTTGGATAAAAGCGTCAGCTAAATTAATAAATGTAAAATGAATGACAGACTGAAGAAAATGAAGCGAGTTTATGATTAAAACAAGAACAAATATAATATCAATAGGATATATGAAAGCTTCCCTTTTAACTAAGTTTCTTTTTGGTAGATATTTGTTTTAATCAGACTCACTTCATTTTGATAAATTTCTTTCTTTCTTTTTTGCATTTAAGCTTTTTTTCTTTTATAAAATGAATTAAAAAGTAACGGGAACCAGTTGAAAATGAATGTTTAAAGCGATGTTTCATTGTGTAAACCTTTACATGTAGTTGACTACTTGTGTTTCCTTCTGTTTAGTCCTTAAATATTCTTTTCTTGGTCTTAAAGTCCTAAGTTTACCTTCATAAAACCTGCACAAACCCTATAATGGAAAAAAATGGAAGTTATGTTTTAAAGATAATAATTTAGCTGAAAACAAGACAAAGGTCTTGCATTTTTAAAACTGTATTTAGTTATTATTATTCTTATTTTTAATAATTTGTCTTCTGTAATCTGAGTTTAGATTTGATGAGAATCGTCTTCGAGTGGTTCTGGGTCGAACCTTCAGGCTTCAGAACTCCAGCAGCGAGCAGATCTTTGACGTGGAGAAATACTGGATCCACGAGCAGTACGACGACGAGACGTATGACAATGATATCGGTGAGACTCACACACTGCTCTAGAATCCATTCTACACTCTTACACACATAAACCAGATCCTAGCGATTATTAAGATCATCAGCTCACAGTCTGCTGGTGGCAGGGCCACTGTTATTATATTATATGTATATTTGTTATTTATCTAAATATACACTGTTGTTCAAAAGTTTGGGGTTAGTAGGGTTTTTAAGTCTCTTCTGCTCACCATTCTTTGATTAAAAATGCAGTAAAAATAGCAAAATATTATTAGAAGTTAAAATCACTGTTTTCTATGTGAATCTACTGTATGTTAATATGTCATTTATTCTTGTCGAAGTTGAATTTTCTGCATAATTACTCCAGTCGTCACTGTCACATGATCCTTCAGAAATCATTCTAATATGCTGCTCAATAAATACATTTATGCATTTAGCAGATGCTTTTATCCAAAGCGACTTACATTGCATTCAAGTTTCTACATTTTATCAGCTCTTGCTTTCCCTGGGAATCGAACCCATGATCTTGGCGTTGCTAGCGCCATGCTCTACTGTTTGAGCTACAGGAAAGCTCAAACATTTGAGCTACATTTTATTTTTCAGGTATCTTTGATGAATAGAAAGTTCAAAAGAACATTATTTAAAATAGAAATCTTTTGTAACATTGTAAATGTCTTTATTGTCACTTTTGATGAATTTAATGCATCCTTAATGAATAAATGTATTTACAGTCAAATCTTTCTGACCCCAAACTTTTGAACGCTGTGTGCTTATTTAATATTATAATTTAGACTTTAGAAAAACAATCTATTGACTAATCTTAAAAGAGGTTTTGATATTGTTTGTGTTTATGAAATGCACGTAATGATAGAGTATATTAGCTTGTTCTGTAATTTGGTCGTATCAGTATTTATAAGGTTTTAAATGTGATTTGAGTTGTGAGTTTCTTGTTCCTCATGTCTTCAGCTCTGCTCAAGTTAAAGAGTGAGGTCGGGATCTGTGCCATTCACTCTCCAGAAGTCCTGCCTGCATGTTTACCAGAACCTAACCTGGTTTTACCGGATTGGACAGAGTGTGAGATCTCTGGTTACGGGAAAGAGGAAGAGTGTAAGATTTCTTATCAGAAGTACTGTGTGCTACCGTTTTGTAGCAACCGTTTTTTTTAAATTCAACTTTTTAGAATCTTATCTAAAACTCCTTCAGAGAAGCTACATTTACATGAGAAGCAACACTGCACAAGTAATTAAGACTTGTTTTAATAGATTGTGTCATTAATGCGAGTGTATTTTGTCTTACCGCACTGGTAGATTTTTCACATGCTTATGCTTTATTTTTTAAATATGGGAAAAATCTGCCAATGCAGAAAGACACAATTATATTTTAAGAATAAGTGAAAAATCTGCCAGTGCAGTAAGAAAAAAACATTTTAAAAATAAGTGAAAGCTGCCAGAGAAAAATAAATGAATAAATAAGTGACAAATCTGCCAGCGCAGTAAGACAATAATAATAAAAATAAATCAAAATAAGTGAAAAGCTACTAGTACAGTAAGACAAAAGTACATTTTAAAAGTGAAAAATCTGCCAGTGCAGTAAGAAAAAAATATTTTAAAACATTTTAAAAATAAAGTAAAAATGCTTATATTGCAGCAAGACAAAAAGTTGTCTATAAAAAGAAAACCAGTCTTAATATCTTGTGCAGTGTTGCTTAAGTAAACTTACATTGTTTGGTCCTTAAAACTTACAAGGATTTTAAGGTATTTTAACTGAAAAACTAAATAAAAATACTCAATAAGATTTTGTTGCAGTGCTTCTTGATAGTCCAAATAACACTGAAGTGACTGAGGAACTGTATGATAATTTTTGTTTTTCTTCTGTCGTTGTCTCTCTCAGTTTCTCCGTTTTACTCGGAGCGAATTAAGCGCGGTCTGGTGCGCTTGTGGCCGCAGGAACAGTGTGTCTCGGAGAAGCTGGCCGGCCGTCTGGTGACCCCAAACATGCTGTGTGCCGGAGACACGCGCGGCCTGGACGACGCCTGCAAGGTAACCAGACGTTCAGCTTCGGTTTGCATTACCAGTGCTGAGGAATGTTACTTTTAAAAGTAATGCATACTCCCTGAAAAATAACTAATTATGTTACTTAGTAACTTTTTATGGAAAGTAAAGCATTGTGTTACTTTTGAGTTACTTTTTAAATCTGGGCAGGGCTTGCTTGTTTGTTTTTAATATAAAAAAGTTCTTCTTTTACAAATGTAAAAGCCCTTTCACACTTAAAGTGAAATGAATCCGCATCAGGCTGAAGGAAATGTAAATTCACGTCTGTACAGTAGAGGGCGCAGCTCACGCATGAAAAATATGACGCATGTGAAGAAAGTTCAACACTATTCTATAGAAACCCGTTTCTGCCACTGAATAAAAAATAAAAAAGGTAATTGCTTTTAGCTCACAATTATGACTTTTTTTCTCCGATTTGCAAGTTTATATCTCACAAATCTGAAAAAAAAACGTCAGAATTGTGAGATAAAAAGTCTCAATAACCTTTTTTTAATTTTTTATTCAATGGCGGAAATGGGCCTCCATACTATTCAGCAATAACACAAATATGTAATTTTTTACTTATTAGTCTGGCTGAATTGCATCATCGAAGTTCAGCAGCAAAGACATTGGTTAATAAAATGGGATTAAATACATAAATTACATTTGTCTTATTTAACATAGGATATTTAATTATTGCAGGTTTGTATAATATTCTGACTGTTTTTATTCATGTTAAGGAATACTGAATCTGTTTATGTGCAGGTGAGATGAGTAAATACATGTTCATATTTAGTCTAGAACTACAATAAGCATCATGTTCACACAGCGCACAGTGCTCCCGATTTCTCTCAACATGGCAACACCAGAGCTGTCGGTCAATACATGGGAAGTAACTGGTGTTACATGTTTAAAAAAGTAACTCAGATATGTCCTTCTAAATGAAAAAGTAATGCATTACTTTAAAAGTTACTTGTTTTACTTTACTCGCGTTACTTGTAATGCGTTACACCCAACACTGTGCGTTACTGTGCGTGTTGATTGATGGGTTTTTCTTCAGGGGGATTCCGGCGGTCCTCTGGTGTGTCCCAAAAACGGCAGGATGACTCTGATGGGTTTGATCAGCTGGGGCGACGGCTGCGGGAAGAAAGACACCCCTGGCGTTTACACACGTGTCACAAACTACACAAACTGGATCTCCAGCAAGATGAGAGCCAACTGAGACGCATACCAACAGCATTCGCACAAAATACAGTGACTGTCGGGTACAGAAAGTAAGGTGATGGGGAAAACACCTCGCATTCACCGGCCTTCATGCCTACTGGACTCTACATTTGACCTGCTCTGTGGGTTTGAGTGGCATTTTAAGAGGAGATGTGGGAATACGACAGATGCTGCGAGTCGGTCATTGTAGATCATGTTGCACATGGGACGAGAAATCGGACTCTTTTTAATTCACAACACACAACATGGCCTTCAATTTGCAAAAGCAAAACATGAGAAATGCCTGAATGCTAACGTGTGAACTCTGATGCACAAGATCTATTAAAAGTACTCTTTTTTAAATGATAATGTATTTAGAGGCACTTTTGCTTTGCTTTTAAATAGTGAAGATGTGAGTGGCACTTTTGAATGTTATGTGATGCTTATAATGCTTGTTAAATCTTAATTATTTTTAACACTAAACATCTGCTGGGTCAGAGAGACGTTTGTTTTGGTGGTCAGTGTTGCTGCGTTGATCCAAACACATTCATTTGACTGTATTTAATACGACTTGTTTGACTGCAAAATGTCTTTAGCAAACCAGATCTAATATTATTAAAAACTTTAGTTATATTAAATTAATATTTAACTATTTAACATCTTTTATACACACGAGCAGCTAGTGCTAAATGATTGTTTTTATACAGTAAATGCTTGTACATTATTTTCGCCTGACATTTTATAAAACGTGAAATGGAAACTGTTCTTTGTCTTCTGTATGAAAATATTTATTTCAGATTCAGAAGATGATTTTTTTTTTCTTCAGCAAGTGTTTTGTGAATTCACGCTGTCTATTTAGTTAAACTGGATAATGGGTGAGTGATTTCAGGAAAAACTGCGAAACAGTTACAAAATAAAAGTCATTTCAGAGACTTCAGGAGTCTTGCAGAAATATATAATTTCCTTGTTTTTATTTGCTTTAAATGGATGCCTGTTTCCACCTCTGGATAAAAAATGAAAAAAGTAATTGTGACTTTTTATCTAACAATTCAGATTTTTTTTCTTGCACTTTCGAGTTTACATCTCATAATTCAGATTTTTTTTCTTGCACTTTCGAGGTTACATCTCATAATTCAGATTATTTTCTCTTCGTTGCATGATACAAACTCTGAATTTTATTTCTCAAAACTGTGACAAAGTCGAAGTTGCGAGTTATAAAGTCAGTATTGCATGATGTAAACTTCAGAAAAACTCAGAATTGTAAGATATATCTCGTAACTGTGACTCTTACCAGAATTGCGAGTTTATATCTCACAATTCTGACTTTATAACGCAATTGTGAGTTTGTCACAATTCTGAGAAATGAAGTCGAAATTGCAAGCTGTAAAGTCAGTATTGCATGATATAAACTCACAATTGCAAGAAAAAACTAAAAACTGAGATAAACGTGCAATTCTGAGAAATAATGTCAGAATTGTGAGATACAAACTATGAGATATTGTGACTGTTTTCAGAATTGCGAGTTTATATCTCAATTCTGACTTTATAACACAATTGTGAGTTTATATGTCAGAATTCAGAGAAATGAAGTCAAACTTGCAATATAAACAAGAAGTTTATAAAGTCAGTATTGCATGATATAAAAAACTAAGAATTTCGATTCTGAGAAATAAATCTGAATTGCGAGATAACTGTGTGAGATATATCTCGCAATTGTGACTTTTTTCTCAGAATTGTGTGTTTATATTGTAAGATTTAAACTCACAATTGTAAGGAAAAAAGTCAGATTTGGGAAAAAAAAGTCGGAATTGGAGTTTTTGTCTTGCAATTTTGACTTTTTTCCTTGCAATTGCAAATTGTATCCCGCTAGTCTGACTTTATAACTCACAATGATGAGTTTTTATCATGCAATTCTGAGAAAAAGGTCAGACTTGTGAGTTTATATCTCTCTATAAATTGTGAGATAAAGAAAAAAAAAATTTGCAATTACCTTTTTATTTATTTTTATTCAGTGGCAGAAAAGGGCTTCCATAAAAACATGCTCTCTAAGTCTAGGAAAACGTCCTAAAAAGTCAGAACTAATTAAATCCTTAGGTGATTAAAAATCAAGCAATGACGACATTATTTTATAAAGCCGTCTAACACTGGTGTCTGGTCCTGATCAAGCAGTCTGGTATAAAATAAGACTTTCTTCTGATAGTTGAATGGGTTTCAGGACAGTGGAGGTCAAACTCTGCAGCTGCTCATAAAATCTGGTCATTGGTTTCCATATTTCCTAGAAAAACTCAGAAACCGTTGCTCAGTATTCATGCAACATCTACTGAACAAAGTCATGGAGCGGCAGCAGGAGACACACGAGCACTGATGATCATGAATCCCAACAATGACAGTTTTAATCATTTTCTTACTGATTGAGTTCACAAGAGTTCTTCCTCATAATTTCAGTGCGATCATCATACACAAATCTCAAAAACAGAAAAATTAAGACAATGTCAAAACAGCAGCAGGGGTTTCCCTTCACCACAAATGAAGGAGGAACAAGGAATTACATAAGAACACATAATAAATCTGGGATTTCCTTACACATTCATTTCATAGTTTGCTTCACACATACACAGACACATGCATTTTGTTGAACCACCAACATATATAATCTAAAACAGTAAAAGTTCAGCGGTGATGAGCATTTATTCATGTCTCTTCCTCTCAGCTGATTTCTGACTCAGTCCTATGGTGATATCCGTTTAATTTTCCTGACTTTAACAGTGAAGATGCCAGTATTATTCGCTCTTAAGAAACTCTCCACCCAAGTGCCAACCTGAGAGATAAAAAAAGATGACTGGAAGTGAGAAAACGGCAGGTTCAGAAGAAGAAGAGCACAATAAAACTGTCCCAATTCACATCGAAGATGTACTTTTATGGTTCAGAACAGCAACAAGCAATAAATGGAGGATTTCCAATCAGGCACAGAATAGAAACACAAAAAAAGTTAATTCAGTCAATAGAATCACTTTGGGGCCTTAAAGGAACGGGACGCCACACCTGTTCAGTATCAGCTCGAATGAAGAATGACTGTGAAGGTGAAGCTTGATGCTAGTGATTTGTTTTATAGTTTATCCAAACACTGACGTTTCCCATCACAGTACATTTAGCATGTAGTGCAATTATCAAACAGTCAGAAAAGCTTCTCTCACCTTGAGCAGTTCAGCCTCATGCTCTTCTTCAGCGAGCAACATCTTCACCTTCATCTCGAGAATAGTGAGTACTGTGAGAACATGCAAAATACCAAAACACATTTTAGAGATTTCAGGTTTGGTTGCGATGGTAAAACTTGACACATTCATATACACACAACAACGATGAAAAGCAGCTCCAGTAGGGTCCTCACGATGCTTGGGCTTACCTTTGGGTGGAGCTGCAGTGGAGGTGAAGGGAGGAGCTGCAGTGGAGGTGAAGGGAGGAGCTGCAGTGGAGTTGAAGGGAGGAGCTGCAGTGGAGTTGAAGGGTGGAGCTGCAGTGGAGGTGAAGGGAGGAGCTGCAGTGGAGGTGAAGGGAGGAGCTGCAGTGGAGTTGAAGGGTGGAGCTGCAGTGGAGGTGAAGGGTGGAGCTGCAGTGGAGTTGAAGGGTGGAGCTGCAGTGGAGTTGAAGGGTGGAGCTGCAGTGGAGGTGAAGGGTGGAGCTGCAGTTGTGCTATTGAAAACTACAGATACAGTGACAGACGCAATGAATGTTTTATCTGAGAGGATTCATGAATCATCTGGCAATAAATACAATATTGATTACAGGGATTCTGACTGAAGTGCATGAAACAAGGAAGAGAATACTAACTAAAACACAATCATCTGACTCTACCAACATATTTCAGCCCAAACAGAGCTTCTGATTCAATTCAACATCTCTGTGTCTGTGTATGCGGGTTCTTACTGCAGGTGCTGTTGACGTCGGGACAGCAGTCGTTGAGCTGTTTGCAGGCCTCGTCACAGAAACAGCCTCTGAAACAGCTGTCGTTTCTGCCACTGCAGCACAGAGTCGGATGTGAACACGTCCCTACAGGAGGAGTACAGACGACACATTAGATGTGACATCCTCAGTAGTGTTAAGGTGCGTCTCAATCAGCTAACTCAGTAGTCAGGACACTTATCAGGGAGGCAGCCTTTATAAGTGCCGTCTCAATCACAAAAACCTTCCAGTGTGGCAAGCTGTTTTAACATTTAATCCTTAAAATGCAGTAATATCTATTTTCATGCTACTAGTACTTACTTTATAGCTACCATTATATATTCCTTTAGGTACTAGTACTGATTCATTTCAAAGTAGTGCATATTCTTTAGGCACTAGTTCTTATTTATTAGACACTAGTACATATTTCAATGACTAGTAACTATATCTGTCATTTAGATGTCAACTATTCAGGTCTGACTACTATGTATTCCAATAGTGACTTGTACTTTTTTTTACAAATATATTACTAGTTCTTATGTATTAGACACTAGTCTCTTTTGTAATTGTTACTAGCAATAATTCTTATCACACTAGTCACAACTGCTTTTTTTACTCATGTTACGACTAGTCAGAATGGCCACCGTAGAGTTCAATTAAAAAAACTTACTAATTTTTATTATTTATTTTTAAATCTAATCTTAGCATCTAGTAAATGTGAACTACTATACTATCTATTGAATAATTACTAAGCTTAAGTACTAGTGTCTGTTTAATATGTATGAGTATGTAACGATAAGTACTAGTATGTAATAAATAAATACTAGTATCTATTTAACAGGTATGAGTATCTAATGTATAAGTACTAGCATCTAAATAAATAACCTTAATAATAACTACTAGTATTTAAAATATCTACTAGCTGAAATTGGAATACATACTAGTCAGAACTGAATAGTTGGTATCTGAAAGACAGATCTCCACAAAAAAAAAAAAAATTTAACTAATGTTTTTTTTCCTCTCAAAGCTGTGAGTCCCATTGACTGCCATTATATGACTGACAGACTGCAATGGTTTGAGTTAAACATTTTTGTTTGTGTTCTACTGAAGAAACAAAGTCACATACATCTTGGATGCCCTGGGGGTAAGCAGATAAACTAAGTAATTTTTACTCTGAGTAAATGAGCTACTTGCTTGAGTAGATTTTTAGATTGGTACTTTTACTTGTACTTAAGTCAAATTTCATTAAGGTAATGGTACTTTTAATTGAGTAAAATATTTTTGTACTCTTTCCACCTCTGCTAGTACCTAATGGAATAGATAATATAGCTAAAAATACTATGATTCAAGGATTAAATGTTAAATGGCTTGCCATATTCCAATATTCCAGTGTACTGACATGTTCACTCCCTAAAAAGCCCCACAATGCATAGCGAAAACCAGGGAACATTGATGCTCTCCATGTTCCCTTTACAGAAATTCTGAAGAACAAAACATAAATCTCATAATAAGCTAAATCAATACACATCATATGACGCGATAGATATTTGAAACAAACAGACAAACCATTAATTATTTTTCAGCATAAACTTACATTACTGGTGAGGCAGTGAACAATCTAGCTAATTTACAGATAAAGAATACAGATTCTCTTCACAATTTCATAAATTATTATAAAATTATTATGAGGTATCAAGAAGTCAATCTGACATCCAATGCAAATAGAGAGTTATACAAAAATTACATGATAAAGAATGATTATAGGACATAATAAATATACCTGTCAGTGGCAAAGTGCTGTTTGGTTGAGTGCTGTTGGTGCTGTTATTGACTACAAAAGTGGAAAGAGGTGAAGATTTAGGAAGGTTTATGTGCAGTTTTTCTTTTTTTTCTCTCAAAGAGATCACGGTAAAGTACATGAATCTTGTCATACAGAGCAGAACACAATCTGATTACTGCAGCTTGTCATTTCTGAATACCTGTGAGGCAGGTGGGTTTGAAATCAGGGCAGCAGTCACGCAATCTCAGACAAGCAACATCACAAAAACAATTCAAGCGGCCACAGCTGTTATTCAATCCAGAACAGCACAGATCTGGATTCGCACAACTTCCACCTGTCAGAAAAACATCACTACAGTGAAACAAATGAAAATTAATGTCTCACACCCCGTCACACACACACACAAGTCTGGTTTACTATCCTTGTGAGGACTGTAGGCACAATTGTTATTTTAATATTGTACAAACCTATCTATCTACCTAAATCAAAATGTTGGGGTCAGTAAGATTTTTTTTTTAAAGAAAGAAAGAAAAAAATAAATAAATCAAGAGACAAATTCTGTATGAAATGCATAATTTTACAAAAGATGGTAACACTTAGAATAAGGTTCCATTTATTAACATTAGTTAATGTATTAACTAACATGAACAAACAATGAACAATGCATTTATTACACTATTTATTAAACTTTGTTAATGTTAGTTAATGGAAATACAGTTGTTCATTGTTTACTCAGTCCACACTACATTAACTAATATTAACAAACACAACTTGTGAATTTAATAATGCATCAGTAAATGCTGAAATTAACATTAACTAAGATTAATAAATGCTGTAGAAGTATTGTTCATTCTTAATTCATTTTTACTAATGTTGTTAACTAATGTTAATAAATGGAACCTTATTCTAAAGTGTTACCCAAAAGAAAAAATGCTGTTCTTTTGAACTTTCGATTAATCAAAAAATCTTTAAAACAATAGGTATCACAGTTTTACACAAAAATATTCAGCAGCACAACTCTTTTCAACATTGATAATAAAAAGGTTTCTTGAACAGCAAATCAGCATATTAGAATGATTTCTGAAGGATCATGTGACACTGAATACAGTACACATACATGAAAGAAACACTCACTGAGGGGAGTTTGAATGGGATTTGTGATTGTTGCATTGGTCACTCCAGGCCATGTGGTTACAGGGTTGGAGGTCACATTGAGTTGGCTACTCACCGCTGTAAAATTAGGGAGAAACATGTGAGTAACCTACACATAAACTGTCAAAAAAAACATACACAGACAAAACCAAATTAAACCCTGCGGCTCGTGACGATACATTGAGGTCTTAAGACACAAAACAATCAATCTGTGCAAGAAACTGAACAGTATTAATATCATTTTTTACCTCTGATCCACCGCAATGTCCAACTTTCCTGAGCGTGTTTACTACAGCCGGCACGTCACGCGTCAACGTGCTCAGGCATAGTAGACTACGTCTATGTCACTCATTGTTTAGATCGCTTCCGTGCATGCGTCTACTACATAGATAGGTATAGATGCCCTATTCGACAAACGTGCCGGCTGTTGTGAATGCGCTCAGGACAGTTGGACCGTGCGGTGGATCAGAGGTAAATAATGATATAAATACTGTTCAGTTTCTTGCACAGACCAACTGTTTAGTGTTTTAAGACCTCAATGTATTGCCACAAGCAGCAGGGTTTAATTTGGTTTTGTCTGTGTATGTTTTTTTTTCTCTCAAAGTCATGGGTCCCATTGACTGCCATTATATGACTGACAGACTGCAACAGTTTGAGTTAAAAATCTTTGTTTGTGTTCTACTGAAGAGACAAAGTCACCTACATCTTGGATGCCCTGGGGGTAAGCAGATAAACATCAAATTTTAATTTTTGGGTGAACTATCCCTTTAATGCTTATGAGAACATTCTTTGTTCGACCGGTTATGAAGCATGTGTGTTAAACGCGCCAAGAATTGGCTTAAAAAACCTCGGTCTGTGACGTCATTGGAATGTGTGCACCAGAGAGGTTATAAACAGATGTGTTTTTTTGTCTTCAGATACTGTTTTGTGTGCGAGTGTGTTACACTGCTGAAAGCAGTATCATTTATAAGAAAGAAATTAATTTGAAAGTGAAAGTTAAAAACGTATTAATCAAGTGGAGTGAATATGCAAAGATATGTGTGCTTCCTTGTTCAAAGGCCCATCTCTGAAAAGGACTCGTGTGAGTGTTTTTTGGAGTGTTTGGGGAAGAGCATGCTGCTCTCATGTTCGAGGGCAGGAAGAGTGAGTCAAGTTAAGATTATTTGTATAGCGCTTTTAACAATGTAAATTGTGTCAAATCAGCTTTACATTGGCTTGATATAAAGCTGGGTGGATTTATATCAGCTTTACTGTATTTAGACGGGGAAATAGTTTGTTGAAATAGTGTCATTCTCCTCTGGCCAGACAAAATCAGCAGTTTAAATCTAGGCTAAAGCAGAGTCAGATTGTGCAAAGGACTCATCTGGTTCCTGTGGTCTTGTCCCGATGGCCGTCTTGGAGACAGGGTCTTCACTGGGGATCAGTCTCTGGGGCTCATCTAGGTGTCCTGGCTGTAGAGTAGGTATTTATAGGTAATTAGCAAGATCTTAAAATGTATACGGTTTAATAGGGAGCCAGTGCAGTGTTGGCAGAACCAGGCTAATGTGCTTTCAACAACTCCCGACCCCATGCAGCTCCTCTGAGGCGAGAAACCCAAAGAGAGAGTGTGGCGAGTCATGCGTGCCCTCGTAAAGACTGGGGTAAAGCTCATTGCACTCAACAACCAGAGAGGAAGCCAGACCTGAGAATGTTCATTACGACCAAAAAGAGGTCCTGAGGCTGGGCCCAGGACAATGCGTGTGTCCCCTTGGGGAGGGCCACGGAAAATTCTAACAGAGAGTAGGGGCTCTTTCCCAGCACCCTTAGGGGATCGCTGTATAATCTCCGCTGCCACCGGTGTTTCAGGGAGTAGCGTTCTCCAGTGAAATGTTACATGTTTGATTGTATTTTAATTCTTGCCATGTTTCAGGACACCAAACATTTAACATTCCCCCAGCAGAATGAAGTGTCAAAATTAGTGCCCCTTTCAGAGAAATTTGCCAGATAATCTCCCTTGGGTCTTAAGGACTGTTGAAGGGGGCTACAGGATACAGCTGGCGTATCGTCCTCCATGTTTCAACGGTGTGGTCTCCACTTTAGTGAAACCGAAATAGAAATTGCAAGCTTTGCTAGACAAAGGGGTCATCGAGCATCTTCCTCTCCTAGACAGAGAGTGTCGGGTTACTACAGCAATATTGTCTGGTTCCCAAAAATTATGGGGGGTTGCATCCAACTTTACAGCTTTGCGGGTTGATCCGCCCTTTAAGAACATATAAGTTCAAAATGCTGACAATCAAAATGATAGTTTTCTCAAATCCAATCCAGGGATGGTTGGTGACATTTGATCTCAAGGACGTATTCTTTCATATAGAAATTTTGCCACAATGCAGGAAGTTCCTGAGGTTCGCTTTTGGGTGTGAAGCTTACCAGTATTGTGTTCTTCTATTTGGCCTTGCCTTTTCACCCCCTCACATATACAAAATGCATGAATGCAGCACTGACTCCAGTGGCCCAGTCTTAAGAGCTTGCGCTTCAACATCAGGATGTTGTCCTTGCTCATCTCAAGTCTCTGGGGTTGAGACTCAGCACTGGCAATGGTTGTCAACAAGGGTCTTGCTTCTTACTAATAGCACCTCGTTGGCCAACCAGAGTGTGGCTCCCAGATCTAATATCCCTCTTCGACTGCTCACTGTAGGCGATTCCTTTCAGGAGAGATCTCCTATCTCAAACGAAGGGGACAGTGTTTCATCCCCGGCCTGAGCTTCGGAACTTTCATGTCTGGCCCCTGAAAGGGACCAACTATGAACACCTGCTGTTAACAAACAGAATCACTGAAGAAAAGAGAAACACCATCGCCTTAGATGAAATCAACTGAAATAAAATGCATTACATACAACAATGGTGACCGTAAAAAAAATCATGGGAGCCATGGATGAGTTTTGTACTATGCTAGTACCCAGCATGCATTGCAACATGAGTATTATTTGATTTTTTTAATGGTCACCATTGTTGAGGTTCACGAGCTGATTCTTGATGTCTGTGTGAGACTAATTACTACCGTTGTTTAAAACTTTTTTCTAGACAAATTGTTTGGAAAGTCCTTAATATTTACTGACTGTTACAGAATCACTTTCACTATAATCAATACAACATCCATTTAATCAGAGATACCCGTCCACTCTCAATGAGATCGGTTCACTAACAGATGATTGTCATTTATAAATATATAACAATCAACTACTGATCATTTTCTCTGGGCTTTTCAGTCGTAACAAATATGTTGGAGGAACACATGCTTACAACAATTATTTTTTTTTTCAGTTAATTTCAGTTAGTTGTTGCTCTTGTGTTTCTCTTTCTGTCAGTGATTCTGGTTGTTAACAGCAGGTGTTCATCACTAATGCTCAATCAGCACTTAATCAATCACTTAATTAGTGAACTCAACTGAAATAAGTTCAGAGCACTCATAATTGTTAGTTTTGAAAACTTAAATGGTTTTAGACAATAAGTTTCTTATTAAGATATTCTTAGAAAAGATATTCGTACTATCCACCCTATCTGCACCTAGCCTCAACTCGGCTAGTCCTTCTGACCTTTGCCGCTGGCTCTGATGTCTCTTTAGTGGTTAAACATAAGATATCATTTGTTTTGGGTAAATCTAACAGGTAATCTTTGGGTTTTATTCTATTAATCTATTAATCTATTAAAATGTTAAAATGAAAATGAAAAGAGGCAATTGTTTGATATAATATTTCATTTTGTAATGTATGTATGTTCCCTGAACACCATTTCTGCGGCTATTAATATGTTTAAATGAAAACGAAAAGAGGCAGTGGTGTTTGAAATCATATTTAGTCTAATTGTAAATACAGTGAGGAAAATTTCAGTAGCCAAGGCGAGCTGACTGATGTTGTTCCAGGTAATTTCAGTGGAAAAGTGGCTATAATTGTGGCATCCGTAATTGTAATTATGCTTAGAAATTTGATTAATTGTGCAGCCCTATATTCAGGTTTTTACCTGTTGGTGGATGGACTGTAGTTGTGGCAGTTGGTGGTGTAGTTGGTGTTGTAGTTGTACTCAGTGCTGATGTAGTTGTTGTAATTATAGTCAGTGCTGGAGTATGTAGTGTTGTAGTTGGTGATGGTGTAGGTGGTATTGTAGTCGTTGTTGTAGTTGTAGTCGGTGCTGTAGTTGTAGTCGGCGGTGGTGTTGTAGTTGTTGTCGGCGCTGGTGTAGGTGGTGTTGTAGTTGTAGTTGTAGTCGGTGCTGGTGTAGGTGGTGTTGTAGTTGGTGCTGTAGTTGTAGTCGGCGCTGGTGTTGTAGTTGGCACTGGTGTAGGTGGTGTTGTAGTCGGCGCTGGTGTAGGTGGTGTTGTAGTTGGCGCTGGTGTAGGTGGTGTTGTAGTTGTAGTCTGTGCTGTAGTTGTAATCGGCACTGGTGTAGGTGGTGTTGTAGTTGTAGTCTGTGCTGTAGTTGTAGTCAGCGCTGGTGTAGGTGGTGTTGTAGTTGTAGTTGTAGTCGGTGCTGGTGTAGGTGGTGTTGTAGTTGGCGCTGGTGTAGGTGGTGTTGTAGTTGGTGCTGTTGTAGTCGGTGTTGTAGTTGTAGTCGGTGCTGTAGTTGTAGTCGGCACTGGTGTAGGTGGTGTTGTAGTCGGCGCTGGTGTAGGTGGTGTTGTAGTTGGCGCTGGTGTAGGTGGTGTTGTAGTTGTAGTCTGTGCTGTAGTTGTAATCGGCACTGGTGTAGGTGGTGTTGTAGTTGTAGTCTGTGCTGTAGTTGTAGTCAGCGCTGGTGTAGGTGGTGTTTTAGTTGTAGTTGTAGTCGGTGCTGGTGTAGGTGGTGTTGTAGTTGACGGTGGTGTAGGTGGTGTTGTAGTTGGCGCTGGTGTAGGTGGTGTTGTAGTTGGTGCTGTTGTAGTCGGTGTTGTAGTTGTAGTCGGTGCTGTAGTTGTAGTCGGCACTGGTGTAGGTGGTGTTGTAGTTGGCGCTGGTGTAGGTGGTGTTGTAGTTGTAGTCGGTGCTGTAGTTGTAGTCGGCACTGGTGTAGGTGGTGTTGTAGTTGGCGCTGGTGTAGGTGGTGTTGTAGTCGGTGCCGTAATTGTAGTCGGCACTGGTGTAGGTGGTGTTGTAGGTAGCGCTGGTGTAGGTGGTGTTGTAGTTGTAGTCGGCACTGGTGTAGGTGGTGTTGTAGTTGTAGTCGGTGCTGCAGTTGTAGTCGGCACTGGTGTAACTGCGGAGGTAGTTGAAGCATGTGTGGCCAGTCCAGGTGGAGTGGTGCTAGTTTGAGCTGTGGAATAAAAGAAATGTTCGATTTCAACAATCCAATGGCCTAATTCCTCTTTATAGTTTAATTTTTATTCCTGATGGTGTTTCACCAAATCTCTCAAAAGTGATTATAATTAAAGAAATTAGAGGTGGATCTATAATGAAACGCATATCAAAATCTGACACAGATTACAGTGCAGCTGATGTGAATGTTACCTGTGGTTAAGCAGCTGATTGTGGCGAGTAGACAGCTGATGAGAAGAACAGCGGGAGCCATCCTACAGATTCAGTGCGTGTCAGACCTCTGCTAGTGATGTTATCGCCGTGCTCCGTAACGTTTCCTTTTAACCCATCATGTGTCTGTCCTGCCTCCTGACAACCCACATATACAGTAAATAAATCAAAATCTAATTAATCAAGTTATGCACAGAGATCCTGAAATACCAGATTCTTTTATTCATTTTGACTGTCAAGCCTGGAAGCGATGTGGGTTGCCAAATCGCTTCCAGGCTTGACAGTCAAAAGGACCTTTCCTTTCTTTTTAATAGTAAAAACTATTAGTAACTGATGTGTGACGCATCGCTTCTACTTTGTAATGCTTATAGATTGTAATAGTTCTATTTATGTTGGTTAACATTCTAGGGAAGGGCAAAAATATTGATTTTATGATGAATCAATCTATCTGTCTATCTTTCTAATATACTGCATGACCTTAAACTCTTCAAAATTCAAGCTTACAAACTACTACTTACTCATATTTGTAACTACTTGAAACTTAAAACCTTCAGATTTAAAGCTTCAGCTTCAGACTTAAAGCAGAATTAAAGCACTGACCACTGATCATGAAATCCAACAGAATGACAGTTTTAATGGTTTGTTTCAATTTTCTAATTGTTTGGGTTGACAAGACTTAGTTTTCAGAGCAATCAACAAACAGGAATCTCAAAAATGAAGAAGGTCAAGTTAAGATTACAGCGGTTTCTTCTTCAGTGGAAATAAACCAGGAACAAGGAATTACATTAGAACAGATCATCAATCTGATGTTTCTTTACACATTCTTTCCATAGTTTGCTTTATGCATGTACAGTCCTTGTATGGTTAAGATTGAAGCACAACAAAGCAAATGCAATGTTCCCTTCCAGGAACTTCGAGCTGCGTCGAAACGCATATGGGAACGCCTTCAGCGTGACCAGGCTCTGAATATGATGTGTAATCAGTCAAACAAGGGCGAGGCGTCACGGGCGGGGTGACGTCACGACCAGGAAGCATATAAGCACGTGCGGCGGAGCCGGCTTCAGCTTTTTGTCATTCAGCGAAGCGCTCTGTGTGTGTCAGTCTTATTTACTGTTGTTTGTCCTAGTTTTAAGTGGAAAGCATTCAGTATCATGCCAAAGTCAAGGGCAAGCTCAGGGGTGAAGCTTTCAGACCACGTTCTGAGTCGTGTGTGCATCCTTGCCCTCGCTATATCACGAGCGAGGACACACACGATTTGTGCGTGGTCTGCCTGGGTGCGGAGCACGCAGAATCGGTCTCCGCACCCGGAGGGCTCTCTTCGAGAAGGGAGCCTTCGCGAGCTCCCCACGGCTGCACTCGTGGGGCTCGCAGGCTGATCTGGCTGGCGAGTGTGAGACGGGCATGTCCTTATCTCCTCCCGTATCCGCCAGATCTGGCGCCCCGTCTCTCGGTGTGGAAGCTGTCTCTTCCCCCGAGACGAGGGCTCAATGCTTCGTCTCTCTTCCTCAGAGGAGGTTGATGTGACGAGCGTTGACGAGGTTTCGCCGCCTCTCTCGCCCCAGAGAGCTACTTCTACACATGAGCCTTCCGTTTTCCCCGATCTCCTCACCGAGGTGTCGAGATCGCGGGTGAAATCTTTTCGTCCCGGCCATTCGTTCCCGCGGGAACTGAATGAGCGCGGGTATGCGGCGATGCCGCGGGTTGAACAGACGCTTGCGAGCTATCTGTCTCCCTCTATGGCATCGCCTTTGAAGACTCCTGCTCTGCTTACAACATCTTTGGTGGGCAGAGGGTATGCGCGCTCTCTAAACTCAGGTGGCTGCTGGGCGGGCGCAGCCTCCTCCGCATACCAGCTCCTCGCGCAAAAGGTCCTGACGGGCGAGCCCCAGGACCGTGGAGGGCGACCCCTACTGGGGTGGAGTGGCTTGCACCGCGGCACTCGGTGACCACTTCACCTCGGTGCCCTCCAAGGACTTGTCTGCTGACCCTGCCGCTGTTCCAGGGCACAGCCGGTCCCAGCGAGTATATTTCTCAGGTTTGTCCGCCCGGCAGCGCGGAGCCGAGAAACTCGCCTCAGCCGCCAGATTACGCGTCTCATTCCGGTGCGCCGCATCGAGACAGCGGTCTGGGCGCTTCTCTGAACCCAGAGGTCAGTCTCGAGAGACTGATTCCCTTAGAAGATCATTGGGCAGCGAGCTGCCGAATGTGTCTCTTTGGGTCCTGCCTTGCAGGGTCTGGTTCGTTCAGAGGTCCTGACGGGTGAGCCCCAGGACTGCGGAGGACGACCCCTACTGGGGTGGAGCGGCTTACACCACGGCACACGGTGACCGTCTCCCCTCGGTGCCCTCCGGGGATTTGTCTGTCAACCCTGCAGTTCCAGGGCACAGCAGGTCCCAGCGAGTATTACTCTCAGGTTTTTCCGCCTGTGATTTCAGCGGGCCTGAGAAACTCGCCTTGGCCGCCAGATTACGCGTCTCCTGCCGGTGCGCCGCAGCGAGGCAGCGGTCTGGCCGCTTCTCTAACACCAGAGGTCAGTCTCGAGAGACTGATTCCCTTAGTAGATCGTTTGGCAGCCTGGCAGCGACTGCCGAATGTGTCTCTTTGGACGGTAGAGGCTGGCTATTCCATCCAGTTCGATGGGCCACCTCCGCTGTTCAACGGGGTCTGTGTGACTACGGTTCGCCCCGAGCAGGCTCTGGTCTTGGAACAGGAAGTCGATACTTTGCTGAGGAAGGAAGCCATCGAGTTGGTTCCTCCTCACGAAGTCCACGCCGGCTGCTACAGCCTGTACTTCATTGTTCCAAAGAAGGATGGGGGGCTGAGGCCCATACTGGATTTGAGTCTTCTGAACCGCTCAGCCAGAAAGCTGAAGTTCAAGATGCTCACTGTCAGGCAGATCGTGTCTCAAATCAGGTCCGAGGACTGATTTGTCACGACAGACCTCAAAGATGTCTATTTCCATGTACCCATCCTTCCCTCTCACAGGGAGTTCCTGAGGTTCGCTTTCGGGGGCAAAGCGTATCAGTATCGGGTTCTTCCCCTCGGCCTAGCACTCTCACCCTGCACTTTCACCAAGTGTGTGGATGCGGCACTGGTCCCGTTGCGACTGCAGGGCATCCGCATACTCGATTATATCGACGATTGGTCGATCCTCGCTCAATTAGAGCGGGCGGCGATTCGGCATCGAGGTGTCGTTCTCGCCCACATGAAAGATTTGGGGGGTTAAGACTAAACGCCAAGGAAAGTGTGCTTTCTCCAGCTCAGAGAACCACTTATCCAGGTGTAGTGTGGGATTCGACCACGATGCAGGCTCGTTTGACCCCTGCTCGGATCGAGTCGATCCTCACGGCAGTCGAGAGAGTGTGAGAAGGCCAGCCATTCACTGTCAAGCAGTTTCAGAGACTGCTTGGGCTCATGGCAGCTGTGTCCAGCGTGATTCCTTCTGGCCTGCTGTACATGAGGCCCCTACAGTGGTGGCTCAAGACCAAGGGGGTCTCCCTGAGGGGAGACTCGCTCCACGCTGTCAAAGTGTCACGCCGCTGTCCGTGCCTTAGACATGTGGAGGAATCCTTGGTTCTTGTCCCGGGGGCCCGGTGCTGGGAGCTCCTTGTCGCCGCGTCTTGCTAGCGACGGACGCTTCCCTCACCGGTTGGGGTGCGGTCATGAGTGGCCACCCTGCCCGCGGTCTGTGGAGTGGTCGCCACCTGACGTGGCATATCAACCAGCTAGAGATCCTAACTGTGTTCCATGCGCTCAAGCACTTCCTCCCAGACCTAAGAGATCACCACGTGCTGGTGCGCACCGACAGCACGGCAGTGGTCTCTTACAGCAAACACCAAGGAGGTCTGCGGTCGCGCCCCTTGTATAAGCTGGCACACCAGATCCTTGTGTGGTCCCAGGGCAAGCTCCTATCACTGAGAGCTGTGCATATTCCTGGGCATCTTTATGTGGGAGCAGGCCCGGGGTATGGATGCTTCCTGGATGCACCCTGAGGGGTGAAGCAGATGTGGAAGGTTTTGGCCAGGCACAGGTGGACCTCTTCGCCACTCGAGAGTCAGCGCAATGTCCCCTCAGGTTCCTCCAGCTCCTCCGGGACTGGACGCTATGGTACAGACGTGGCCGAGGCTCCGTCTGTACGCCTTCCCCCCGATCGCTCTGCTCCCTGGAGTTCTGGCGAGAGTGCGCCGGGACGAGGTCAGTCTACTGTTAGTAGCACCGTTCTGGCCGGGCCGAGTATGGTTCTCGGACCTGATATCTCTCCTCGACGGCACTCCGTGGGAAGTGCCCGTCAGGAGGGACCTCCTCTCACAGGCCGGGGGCACCGAGGTGCACCCTCGCCCGGAGTGATGGAAGCTGTTGGTGTGACCCCTGAGGGGGCACAGCTCATAGCTTCCGGTCTGTCAACCGAGGTTGTCGAGACCATCCTCCAATCCAGAGCTCCCTCTACGAGGAAACTGTATGCCTTGAAGTGGAGGCTCTTCACTTCTTGGTGCGGGGACCGCCAGCTCGACCCAGTCAACTGCCCCGTTGGTGCAGTACTGGAGTTCCTGCAGGCCCGTTTCTCCACAGGGGTAACCCATTACACTGTTAAGGTCTACGTGGCAGCTATTTCGTCATACCACGCCCTTACCAGTGGCCAGTCAGTGGGTAGACACCCCCTGGTTACACGTTTCCTCCGCGGTGTGCTGAGGCTGAGGCCTCCGGTACGATCTCGTCCCTACGTGGGATCTGGCTGTGGTTCTGGAGGCTCTGTGCAATGCACCTTTCGAGCCCATTCAGGAGATAACTGAGAGACTCCTCACTATCAAGACCGTTTTCTTATTGGCTATCACCTCTCTGAGGAGGGTGAGTGACCTTCAGGCCCTGACTACGGCCTCTATTCACTTTGCGCCCGGTTCGGAGAAAGTATTCCTCTACCCCCGCGTGGGGTATGTTCCGAAGGTCTCATCGGTCATTCCACAGCCGGTCGTACTGCAGGCCTTCTGTCCTCCTCCCTTCGGGGAGCCAGACCAGGAGAAGCACAACCGTATGTGTCCAGTGCGAGCACTAGACGCATACATCCACAGGTCCTCCCTGTGGAGAAAATCGGACCAGCTGCCCGTGTGCTATGGTCCGCCTAGGAGGGGTCTTCCTGCTACGAAGCCCTCCGCTTAGTAGGTGGATTGTGGGTGCCATGGCTTTGGCATACGAGGCCTCTGAGCTCCCCCCGCCGGTGGGAGTCAGAGCGCACTCAACCCGAGGTGTGGCGGCCTCCAAGGCCTTCTGGGCAGGTGTTCCATGCAGGACATCTGCAACGCAGCTGGGTGGTCCACGCCCCTAAACTTTCGTTAGGTTCTATGACATCGACATCCGAGCCACTCCCGGCTCCTCTGTCCTTTCGTTCTGACACCAGGCAGGGACTTGTCAGTCTGGCGGCGTTGGTATCTCGTTCCCATATGCGTTTCGACGCAGCTCGAAGTTCCTGGAAGGGAACGTCTCAGGTTACGTATGTAACCATGGTTCCCTGAAGGGAACGAGACGCTGCGTCGCGTTGCCACACTTCCGGCATCCCTGCCAGCGCTTGCTTCATGACTTGAAGCTGAAGCCGGCTCCGCCGCACGTGCTTATATGCTTCCTGGTCGTGACGTCACCCCGCCCGTGACGCCTCGCCCTTGTTTGACTGATTACACATCATATTCAGAGCCTGGTCACGCTGAAGGCGTTCCCATATGCGTTTTCGACGCAGCGTCTCGTTCCCTTCAGGGAACCATGGTTCCCTATCAGTCGGTCACTCCGAGTCACGTCGGTGACCGACGAATTGGGATCTCGCTTAGAGAGACCAATCCCCTACGAGAGTATCTAAACGAGCCAATGCACATTGGCATGCGATTATTGCATCCAGCTGCCGCTAATCACAGCGTGAGTATAATTAGGCAGCGGGTGCAGCGCATATTCAGCTTTTCGCTTCGGAGCCGAGCGGTTACATTGTTCTGCTCCTGACCTCTGCTGACGAGTGAATTCAACGAGTTAAGCACGCTCTTTGGGAGACTCTCGTGCTGGCGGTACGGCGCTTCAGCGGCGGTGGTTCTTCCTGTGTCGAGTGGATTGCACACATCAGGCTGCACTACCCCCTGATTGTGTTGCAAGTGGCCATCTCCCCTGTGCGCTTCAGCACACTGAAAGAGTGATTTCTCTAAAAGAGCATTCACGGGTGCGTCTTTTTAAAGACGACGTTGCATCTGGCAAACTCGACGTTGCGTCTTTGTAAAGACGAGTTGGGTCTTGCTTCAGACAACGTGTCACCCGTGCGTTTCTGGATGCGGTCGTTACCTGGTGCCGGGTGATGGTCATGATCACTGCCTCACATGCCTGGGCAGTAAGCATGCTGAGGTGGCGTTCGTGGATGAGGCATCTTCTCATGGTGGGAAGATGATCATCTTGGAGTTGCGGGCCAGGCTCCGATACCTCGACAAAGGGACGGAGCTCTGTTACCCCTGCCTTGATTTGGCTCTCGTTCTGGCTGCAGACAGACGGGGACCATTTCAGGCGGTGGCATGGTGGCAAACCCTCCAGGGAACCAACCCTTGAGGGACCATCGCCCCTCTTGCGCTCCAAAACCAGTTGAGCTGTCAGTGGAGCATGCTGGGCCCTCTACAAGGGGAGCACCAGCAGTTACCCTGGCGCTCCTCCCGATGACCAGACGTCGACTGCTGCATCGGAGGGTGAGCTGGAGATTTCTGGGCAAGAAGATTCGGCTGCTGCTGCTCCGGCAGTAGCAGTGCCTGAGTCGGATCTAGAAATCACGGCTATGCTTTCCCGGGCCACTGAGAGGGTAGGGCTCGAGTGGAGATCCCACCGTGTCCCGAGCCCTCGAGGTTGGACGACTGGTTTCTCGGGGTAGTTTGCGCTGGTTCTCAGCGCCCTGCCCCAGTGCCTCTCTCCCGGAGGTGCATGGGGAGCTTACCAGGTCGTGGACGGCACCTTTTACTACCAGAAACCGCCCTGCTAGCTCCTCCCCCTCACCACCCTCGGTGGTGGCGCAGCTAGGGGGTATACGGGGGTCCCCCCGGTGGAGCGGTCGGTTGCGATGCAGTTGTGTCCTAATACCGTCTCCACTCGGCGGGGCGAACCGTGCCTCCCCTTCCGGGCCTGTAGGTACTCGTCTGGTCTGTCCGGCGGGGCTTATATGGCCTGTGGGGAAGCTGCCTCCACCTTTCGCTACGGCGTTACTGCAGGGTCCTCAGGCTAAAAGCACTGAGGACATGCACGGGGGTGGTTACGATCCGGAAGCTCTGAGAGCTTGTACCTCGGGCCTCGCGCTACGAGCGACGAAGGTGACGTGGTCTCTGGGTCGTGCGATGTCCACACTTGTGGTCCAGGACGTTCACCCCTGGCTGTGTCTGGTCGACATGGGGACACCGACAAAGTATCGGTTCCTCAAGGGCCCTGTGTCCCAGACTGGCCTCTGCGGCGACGCAGTCGAGAACATGGCCCAGCAGTTCTCGGCTGCTCACGAGCAGGTTGAGGCGATCCAACACCTCCTGCCCCGGCGGGCAGCTGCTGCCTCCACCCGTCCGCCGGCTGCAGCGCCCCAGCCTGCTTGTCGCCGAGGGCGGCCCCTGCGTCCGTCCCTGCTCCCGCACCGCATCCGCAGCAGCTTCCAGAAGCGGTGCCGTTGAGCTGGGCGTAGGCAGGCCGCCCCGCCCGTCCTGGCCCCCGTCAAACCTGGCGGTGAGCGGAAGAGCAAGAGGCACAGGACGGGCGACCCAGAGAGAGAGAGAGAGGACTGCTTTGGGAGGTGGCGGATGCGCCTCCCCCGGTGGAGGGCCGGGTGGAGATTCTCTTATTTCAAAAATCTCGACAAGAAGTGGTTGTCTCTGCCCTGGGTCCCAAGAGGGCATGGAGAGTCGCGGACGGACCAACTCCGGACCGCGCTCGTCCTCCTCTTCGCCAGCTGGCAGCAGTGGGCGGTTCGAGAGCGTCATCAAAGGCCCTACTCACGCACCCTCTGCCAAACCTCGGAACCAGGTAAGCGCGCACCGCACACTCAGACCCCTTGGTCCGCCACGGGCCGTGTTCCTGTGTTCCACCTCGCTGCCCCACCGCGGGTACGTCGGTGGTCCCGCTGCTCCGCTTGTACGGTGTCTGGGTGCCTGTCTACCCAGCCCGTCTTGCTGGCTCCAGTGGACCATCTGACTCGGCTATGCGGTTCAGTTTCCTCCCAAGTTCAGGGGCATCCACCTCACAGCAGTGAAGGCAGCTGATGCTCATGTTTTGTGTGGAGAGATCGCTGTCCTACTGGCGGAGGACGCGATGGAGCCGGTCCCTCCAGCCGATATGAAGACAAGGCTTGCAACCCTTACTTCATTGTGCCCAAGAAAGCGGTGGGTTACGACCAATCTTGGATCTGCGTGTCTGGAACTGGGCCCTTCACAGGCTTTCGTTCAAGACGCTCACGCAGAAACGCATCTTTGGGTGCATCCGTCCCCGAGATTGGTTTGCAGCGGTCGACCTGAAGGACGTGTACGTCCATGTGTCGATTCCTTCCGCGCCACAGGCCATTCCTGCAGTTTGCGTTGAAGGACGGGCATATCAGTACAAGGTCCTGCCCTTCGGGCTGTCCCTGTTACCCCGTGTCTTCACGAAAGTTGCGGAGGCAGCCCTTGTTCCCATGAGAGAACAGGGCGTTCGCATTTTCAACTACCTCAACGACTGGCCCATACTGGCTCAGTCTCAGGACCAGTTGTGCGAACACAGGGATTTGGTGTCACACCTCAGCCAGTTGGGCCTTCAGGTCAACTGGGAAAAGAGCAAACTCTCCCCGACGCAGAGGATCTCTTTTCTCGGTATGGAGTTGGATTCGGTCAGTCAGACAGCACGCCTCACGTAGGAACGTGCTCAGTCGGTGTTGAACTGCTTGAATGCGTTCAAGAGCAGGACAGCGGCCCCACTGAAACAATTTCAGAGGCTCCTGGGGCATATGACAGCTGCAGCGGCAGTCACGCCACTGGGGCTGCTTCATATGAGGCCGCTTCAACACTGGCTCCATGGCCGAGTCCCGAGGTGGGCGTGGCAGCGCGGCACTCACCGGGTCCAAGTTACACCGGCCTGCCGCCGAACCCTCACCCCGTGGTCAGACCTTTCGTTTCTGCGGGCAGGAGTGCCCCTGGAACAGGTCTCCAGGCATGCTGTGATTTTCACGGATGCCTCCACCACCGGCTGAGGTGCCACGTTCGACGGGCTTGCGGTGTCGGGGGTTTGGACGGGCCCCCAACTGCACTGGCACATCAATTGCCTAGAGTTGCTAGCGGTACGTCTGGCCTTGGTCCGTCTCAGAAGGCGTTTACGAGGCAAACACGTACTGGTCCGCACAGACAACACTGCGACCGTTGCGTACATCAACCGACAAGGTGGTCTGCGCTCCCGTCGCATGTCGCAACTCGCCCGCCACCTCCTCTGGAGTCAGAAGCATCTGAGGTCGCTTCGTGCCATTCATATTCCGGGCTTGCTCAACCGGGCAGCCGACGAGCTGTCACGAGCTGCGCTCCCCGGAGAATGGAGACTCCATCCCCAGACGGTCCAGCTCAGCTGGCCGCGGGGCCTTCGCAAGTATGCGTCTCCCCCAGTGAGCCTTCTCGCAAAAACAGATACTATGCAAGATCAGGGGGGACGAGCAGCAGGTCCTGCTCGTGGCGCCGTACTGGCCCACTCGGACTTGGTTCTCAGAACTGATGCTCCTCGTGACAGCCCCTCCCTGACAGATTCCTCTGAGGAAGGATCTACTGACT
The DNA here is from genome assembly GCF_936440315.1 of Barbus barbus. NCBI lineage: Eukaryota > Metazoa > Chordata > Actinopteri > Cypriniformes > Cyprinidae > Barbus > Barbus barbus. Next base: position 28,808,632 of record NC_136757.1, read on the forward strand.
CAGAGACGGGGCACCTTTTTGCACCCGCGTCCAGACCTAAGAAGCTGGAAACTTCATGTCTGGTCCCTGGACGGGACGCGGAGGTTCTAGGTGACCTACCCCAAGGGGTAGTTGACACCATCACTTCGGCTAGAGCGCCGTCCACGAGACAGGCCTACGCCTTGAAATGGAACCTGTTCGTCGAGTGGTGTTCTTCTCACCGAGAAGACCCCCGAAAGTGCCCGATCAGAGTCGTGCTTTCCTTTTTGCAGCAGGGGTTGGAGCTAAGGCTGTCTCCCTCCACCCTTAAAGTCTATGTGGCTGCGATTGCTGCCAACCATGACCCCGTGGAAGGGAAGTCGGTGGGTAAGCATGACTTGGTCATCAGGTTCCTTAGGGGGGCAAGAAGGTTAAATCCTCGACGGCCCCCCTCTATACCCTCTTGGGACCTGTCTCTAGTGCTGAAAAGCACTACAGCAGGCCCCATTTGAGCCTTTGCAGTCAGTTGAGCTGCAGTTTATTTCAATGAAGACTCTGCTCCTGCTTGCATTGGCCTCCATCAAGAGGGTAGGGGACCTGCACGCATTTTCGGTCGACGATTCGTGCCTAGAGTTTGGGCCGGCTGACTCCCAGGTAATCCTGAGGCCCCGGCCTGGCTACGTGCCCAAGGTTCCCACTACTCCCTTCAGGGATCAGGTGGTGAGCCTGCAAGCGCTGCCCTCGGAGGAGGCAGACCCAGCCCTTGCTTTGCTTTGTCCCGTCTGAGCGCGGAGATGCTACGTTGACAGGACACAAAGCTTCAGGACCTCAGACCAGCTCTTTGTCTGTCACGGAGGCCGGCAGAAGGGGAAGGCCGTCTCCAAGCAGAGGATGGCCCACTGGATAGTGGACGCCATCACCCTGGCTTATCAGGTACAGGGTGTGCCCTGCCCGTTCAGGTTGAGAGCTCACTCTACTAGAGCTGTTGCATCCTCCTGGGCGTTGGCTCGTGGCGCCTCGCTGGCAGATATTTGTAGAGCTGCGGGCTGGGCGACCCCTAACACGTTCGCTAGGTTCTATAGCCTTCGTGTGGAACCGGTTTCCTCCTGTGTTCTCACCTCAAACGGGTAGAAGCACTGAGAGGTCCCGTTTTCGGGTCGGCTTGCTAAAACTACTCCAGAGAGTCCGTACTGTAGACCCTGTCGAGTTCCTCCGTCCCCTCGGCAGTCAGATGTGGCGGAGCATCTGACGCCAGGCCCTCACTCGCTGAATCCATGAGAACCGGTAGAGGGCTGGGTTCCATATGAAAGGCCTTTTTGGACCCCATATGTGTATAGTCCACGGTATAGCCTGAGAGCCCGTGTTTCCCCGGCAGGTCTTCTGCCAATCTCCATGAGGTACAAATTCCTCTAATTCTCCATATGCGCCTAAGGTTGATCATATGCGTAATTGCTCCGAACCTCCTACGGGAAGGGCGAGCTTCCGTAGCGTCCGGTTCCAACTGGAATGGGTACGTTTTCCCAGTGTTATCCAGTCTTACTGAGTGGGTAGTGCCATGGCAGCAGTAGCTGGTCTTCTGTGGTAGCCCTGACCTGCGCCAAAAAATAGGGGCTCAGGAGGCTTCCACAGGACACTGGAAGGGGCAGTACCCGTGGCCTTTTGGTAGGGATCCCAATTCGTCGGTCACCGACGTGACTCGGAGTGACCGACTGATAGGGAACGTCTCGGTTACGTATGTAACCCTCGTTCCCTGAAGAAGGGAACGGAGACGTCACGTCCCGTCGCCACGGCTACTGTACCACCGCTGAGCGGCCGGGTCACCGGCTCGGTTCCTCAGCGAAAACCTGAATATGCGCTGCACCCGCTGCCTAATTATACTCACGCTGTGATTAGCGGCAGCTGGATGCAATAATCGCATGCCAATGTGCATTGGCTCGTTTAGATACTCTCGTAGGGGATTGGTCTCTCTAAGCGAGATCCCAATTCGTCGGTCACCGACGTGACGTCTCCGTTCCCTTCTTCAGGGAACGAGGGTTACATACGTAACCGAGACGTTACATACGTAACCTGAGACGTTTTAATCTCATATTAAAATAGTAAAAGTCCTGCATCAATGAGGATTTATTCATGTCTGTGCCTCTTGGCTGATTTCTGACTTAATCGCATGGTGATAAAGGCTCAATTCTCGTGACCTCAAAAGAGTAGATGTCAGTATTATTTGCTCTTAAGAAACTTTCCACCAAAGCAGCAACCTGAGAAAAAAAGTCGATATAAGGAGGTGAGAAAGGCCGGTCCAGACCAGAAGTTGTCTCTCAATTCACATTCTAGTATTCAAGGTAAGAATAATTGAGAATAATTTATGAGTAGTCCGGGTATTACGATTTATTTCATATAGTTTGGATTTTCCTTTGTGATACCAAAAGTATAATAAACATATATCCTATGACAATTGCATATTATTACAGGATTTCAAGAGCAAATATAAGTTATTATCATAACTAATAAAGAGAACATACAATTCTACACAAGTCTGATATGTTTACATTTGTAAAATGTAAACAACTGTAATTACTTCTGCAGTTATATTGTGTAAAATAATGCAAACAATGTTAACTGATGTACTTTTATGGTTTAGAACAATAAGCAATTATAATGTAAGGTAATATGTCATTTAAAGGGAAACAGTTTAATTTAGCTCAAAAGGAATCATTTATGATTTTAAAGGGAATTTAAACAGAATCACTGTTTCACGGCTGATCACTGAGTCACATCAACTCTGCACTGGATATTAAAATCCAAATTATAGCGAAAACACATAAATAGCACAGTAACAAGATCGGCAGATTAAGACATTAACTTGTAAGCACAAAACACAAGATACTTCTCTTTTCAATATAAATAAGGCTTTATTTGATAAATCTAAGACATGTAAACTAATCTAACACATGAACACAAGAAAAGGATGAGTTTAAGAGAATGTAAATGTGATATCCCAAGTTTACAGCAATATGTGCAATTGCATAGACCTGAACAACCATCACTTATTTAACCCTCGCATTGAGTTTCTCAATGAGGCAAAAAATTGTATTAAATGCACCAGCTCAGCAAAAATCTGGAAGTTACTTGCTTGCGTTGCCTTTGTGTAAAGGGATTCCCTTTTGTCCTCTTCCTTGCAGGAAAGGGGGTTTCCCGAGGTTGCTGATTGGCTGACAGTTCAGTGGTCGTTTGTAGTGGTGTAGATGGTTTCGGAGTCCTTTGCTAGTTGAAGTTTGGTGCAGTCGGAGCTGGACTTTGCGGCAAACTTAACTTTTGAACACGAAACTCAATGGAAAGAAAAGAAACTTAAGTAAAAGAATAAAATGAGTGAATGAATGAATGATGCATTTATATAGCGCTTTATTGTGTATTGCTGTACACCCAAAGTGCTTTACGATCATGTGGGGGGGTCTCTCCTCAACCACCACCAGTGTGCAGCATCCACTTGGATGATGTGACAGCAGCCACAGCACAACGGCGCCAGTGCGTTCACTACACACCAGTTACAGGTGGAGAGGAGAGAGAGTCAATTTTGACTCAATAATGTGAGTCAAGAATGAGTCAAAATGAGGTAACGAGACTAGGTGGTTTTTCTTCTCATCGTGGTGTTAAGTAGCAGCTGGCATGTAGGCCAGAGCACACTGGAATGGCGCTCAAAGAGCAAAGAAAGTGATGACAAAAAGCATGGCTAAAAGTTAGAAGAGCAGAGAAGGGCTAGAAGCAGAAGAGGAGCGAGGGTTTGATGTCCTGAGTTTTTAAACTCGGCTTTTGAACGCCTCCCAAATGGTGTGTTGACCAATTAGAAATCATCTTAGCTAGGGGTGTTGCTCTGTTTCTCCCCCCCCCATCATAAATCAGCATGTTATCTGGTCAGTCACGTCCGAACTTTACACGCTCTTGTAGAATATAATTTTGGACATGATTTCTATAACAAGACTATGATACATTTGACAAAGAATTGATTGGAAGAAACGTTTAAGCATTATTTTTCAAACTCATACATACCAAACACGAATATGACCCTTTAAAGTCGTTCAATAGTTATTAAAAAGACATAAACCATATTTGATTAATACATGATAGTTAATTGTGTGGGTTACATACATGATATGGAGTTATGCATAGAAATGATTAGTTGCTCATAAGTCCTTTTAAGATGATTTTTGGTGTATATGGAAAAGACAGTCTCTGAAGTTCTGAGTAGAACAAAAAGACATGTTCTGTGGACAAAGGAGTTTCGGTCTGGTCTGTGTCTTCTATGTGTGGGGGAAAAGTCAATCTAAGGAAGCTCGTGATTTCTATCATGGAACACACGTGATGGCCATCTCTTTGACCATCAGTCTTGGTTACTTGCCCCAAATTTGACAATCTCCTTCCTGACTTGGAATTATCAATAAGTGTTCCTTTTGTTTTAATGTTACAAGCTGCTCACTGACAGAGTTGGTTGGTTCGCTTGCTTCAGACGAGCTGAAGCTAGGATCTAATTTACGACGTCCTGTTGCCTTGGGGCCTCTTTGGAATTTCGGCTCCTCATGTTTTGATGCTCTGATTGAATCTTAAATTTGTCTGATTTGTTCTCTGATATCCTACACAATAATGTAGGATTTCTAATCAGGCACAGAATTGAAACCCTAAAAAAGTTCTTTCAGCCAATAAAATCACTTCGGGGACGTGATGCCACACCTTTGTAGTCTCAACTAAAACAACAGTGAGGATGGAGCTGTACCAGTAGTTTATTGTTAATAGTGAAAATGAATTTTTCTAAATGGTAATGCTTTGTTTTATAGTTTGACAAATATTGGCAAATTCTTAAAACTATGTAATTTCCCATCACCAGCAAAGTACATTTAGCATGTAGTGCAAGTATGTGAACTGGACTCAGTCAAACAGTCAGAAACGCTCCTCTCACCTGAAGCAGTACAGCCTGACGCTCTGCTTCAGTGAACGACTGCTCGGCCAAAACCTCCACCTCCAGATTAGTGAGCAAGGTCAGAACATCTGCAAATACAGTGATGGTAACTGGTGAAACGACCTACACATTGATACACACACAAAAACACACACAGGTGAATTACCTTTGGGTGGGGTTGAACTGGGAGTGAATGGAGGTAATGCACTCGGGGTGACTGAAGTTGTATTGAAAACTACACAGAAATTTAGAGATGATTTAAATTAGTCCAATAAACAAAGCATAAACATCTCTGTGTCTGTGTATGTGGGTTCTTACTGCAGGTGCTGTTGAGGTCGGGACAGCAGTCGTTGTACATTTTGCAGTTCTCGTCACAAAAACAGCCTCTGAATCAGTTGTAGTTTGTGCCATTGCAGCACAAGAGGCGGATACGAACATGTCCCTACAGAAGCAGTGAGATGTTATTTGAGTATAATAAAGACACTGGCACACAAACAAATTCTAAAGTTTCAGATGCTTGTAAGAAAATATCATGTTTTCTATCACAGTTTTTAGTGATAAAACAATGTTATATACCATATAATGATTTCTAAATTCGGAATAAGGTCAAATTATGCATATGTGGATGCGTTTGGAGAATTTAGCTATTAAAAAATGTAGCATTTTAACTTCGCTTGTATAAAAATAATGTTAATCAAGCAGAACATCAGTGAAATGATCCTATCTCCCCATGTCTCTGCTTTTCAGCACAACTTTTATAAAACACGTCTCGAGACTCCAGCCTATTTTCCTCTGATTGGAGCTGCAGCTCCAGTATTAAATATTATTTTGCGGTATCTCACAAAAGCAAAAGCATGCTCTGTGTGAACATCTTCTAATGTAATAGAAATAGAATAGAAAATATAGAAAATGTACCTTTTAGTGGCAAAGTGTTTGTGCTGTTGGTGCCGTTTTTACTATAAAAGGGGACAGAGGTGCAGATTTATTAAGATTTTAAACAAATAAAAATGTTCAGTATAAGTGCAATATTTTTTCTTTCTTTTTTTCCTTTACGCTTGCATTATACAGCAGAACACTCAATGCAATCTGATTACTGAACTTATCTTTATATGAGGTTGTTGACATACAGTCAATCATTCATTTCAGCACAGATGAATCAGATGTGAGTTTTATTTATTCAGTAAGAATATTTCTGAATACCTGTGAGGCAGGTGGGTTTGAAATCAGGGCAGAAGTTATTAAACCTCAGGCAAGCAACATCACAAAAACAATTCAAGCGGCGACAGCTACTATTCAATCCAGAACAGCACAGATCTGGTTTCGCACAACTTCCAACTATGACAGAAAATTCAAAATCACCAGTTAATGTAATTTCTTGCAAAATAATATAGGATATGCCATTGTGAATTGATCACATGAACAAACAAGAAACACTCACACAATGGAGCCTGAGGAGTTGGTGCATTCGTTGTGGTTGCATTAGGCGGCGTGTTGGTTGCGTTGATTCTGTTGGGCAACATGTTGGTTGCGTTGGATGCTATGTTGTTTGTATTGGGCGACATGGTGGTTGGGTTAGATGCCATATTAGTTATGTTAGGAGACATTTTGATGCTGCTGGGCAAAGTGGTAGTAGCATGGGGTGAAGTAGAATTTGCATGAGGTGATGAAGTAATAGCATTAACTGATGTGGTACTTTGAGCTGTGGAATGAAAGAAAAAATATTTATGAGCAATCAGAAAATTTGAAGCATTTACATTTTAAGGTAACATAAGGTGCAACATAATTATTCCATCTGTTTCTGAAACCTCTTTAGCAATGAATTATCATTCCTGATGGTGCTTGTCAAAATCTCTCAATGTGATTCAAATGAATGAAATCAGAGGTGGATCTAATTCTATTATACAATCTGTATCAAAATCTGACATTACAGTGCGGCTGTGAATGTTACCTGTGGTTAAGCAGCTGATTGTGGCGAGCAGACAGACGATGAGAAGAACAGCGGGAGCCATCCTACAGATTCAGTGCGTGTCAGACCTCTGCTAGTGATGATCTGACCGGCATCTTCTCGTTTTTGTGCTCCAGACTGTTTCCAGAGTCCAGCCCCCTGCCAACACACAGATATCAGTAAAAGACAAATCAAAAACATCTCTTCTCGGCTAATGTGCATGACTGATCTCTGTTTATCCTGAAATACTGGTTTCTTTTATGATGCTATAATTTTTTTTGGAATATCTGATGAAGATTTCCAAATTGTGACAGTGTCCTACACAACTGCATTAACCTGGTTATAGGAAATAAACCTTATCTGAATGATAAATAAATGCCTTATTTTACTTCTTAATTCTTATTTCAGATCATGTTATACTCGCCCTCAAGTCATGCCAAACCCGTACGACTTCTTGATTGGAGCACAAAAGGTGAACTTAATGAAAGTGTTCAACTCCAAAATGAAAGAAAAACATCATAAATGTTACAAGAATATTGTTTATACTCATGTCCCCACAAGTCGTTTAATAGCTTTGAATTACAAAAAGAGTGATCTTTGTCATTTTTCACTGATTATCTTGCTCTCTGAAATTTGAACAGATAGAAATGTTCAGAATTAACATATTGCATATCACTATACAATATACACTATCTTTCAAAAAAATTTGGAGACAGTAAGACGTTCTTTTCAAAATAAATTAATAATGTTATACAGAAACGATGCATTCAGTTGGTCAAAAGTGTCAGGAAAGACATTTATAATATTACAAATGATTTCTATTTCAAATATATGCTGTTCTTTTGAACCTTCTATACATCCAAAAATAAAACAACAACACAGTTTCCACAATAATATTCTGATAATAAACTGTTTTCAACATTGATAATAATCAGAAATGTTTCTAGAGCAGCAAATCAGTATATTATTATGATTTCTGAAGATCACGTGACACTGAAGACTGGAGTAATGACGCTGAAAATACAGCTTTGATCACAGGAATAAATTACTTAAAATTTATTCAAATAGAAAAAAAAATATTTTAAAGTGAAATAATATTTCAGTCTTTTTTACTGTACTTTTGATCAACTAAAAACAGCCTTGGTGACCGATAGATAAAAATGGGATTTATAAAATAATATAATTTGATTTTACACGAGTATAAATACATATGATAACTTTATCACTTTTGCCATTTATGTATTCCAGATATGCAAGACTTTATCACTTACTTGTATCTTTTATACAAATCTGTTGTAATGCGTTACAAGGAAGTTATTTGAGCTGCTCGCACTGGTTTAGTAAAAGAATTTTGATCAGATCAGTTTGGTCAGAAAGTGATAAAGTACACATTTACAGCATGTTTGTAAGCTACATATCTTGTTTTACTTGCTCCATCAAAATCAAAACCAACATTTGAATAGCTACTGTTTCGCCAAGCGCTATTAAACAGAAACGGTTGTTTTCTGTATTAAAACTGGACCGATTAATGGTTGATTTGTGTGTGTGAATGTTGGTAGATCATGTGTGTTCACACTGTCATCATCAGGTGGAGCTCAGGAACTGATCACCAGGGTTTGCTGTGATGTTCTGTCTCATGTCATTAAACTCTATTCCTCTGAAAGGCTTGATAAGGCTTGATAACACTTCTTCTTTTTTTCACCACACCGTCTGTGGTCAGATGCCTCTAAACATCAAATGAGAGAGAGAACAAAGTGCTTCAGTTAACTCGGAGCCAGTTGAAGGTCTTTCTGTCATTAACAGGGATAATCAGCTACCAGCTAAATCATCCACCTGCTATGCAAATACTCAAACACACACACATATACATCTCCAGCACACTCATTCAAAGTTCTGGGAGATTTGCATCCAAACCTCACAGCAGAGAGCGTCCTGATGAACTGAACGCCTCATGCATCATGGTAAAGTACAATTATTTCTATTTAGTTGTATGTTATACATTTAGGAATGCAGATGAAGATGAAATTAACATGTTATTGAGTTGGTTTTAGATGCTCCGAACACTGTTTTATACGTGATCATAAATGTGACAACATCCTAGTGTCATTTATTACCTGGAATTGATGTCAGATACTGTGTAATATGTATACTTTTCAGCAAGGTTAGATCATTTCTACTTTTCTACTTTAACACGCTAATGTTTCAGCTCCTCATTCGCAGTGAATAAAACGCCACATTGTTCTCTGTCTGAAACATTTGAATCTGATAAAAACCGGAAAATGCCACTGTTTCAGCTTCCTCTTATAGTCATCCCAGTTATGACACTATTTTGTTTTGTGCTGTCAATATGTTTATTTTTGCACTTTTGTTTTCAAGATTGCATTTAATGCCTTAAACTACTTATGTCTTTACCTTCAGTCAAAACATTACTAAACCTGTTTGTACATCTTTAAAGTACAACATTGCTTTTATGAATGAACTATTTAGTTATCTGCTGTTTTCCATCTGATGTATGTGTAGCAACAAAACAGAAGTGAATAACAATGACCTACAGTAGCCTATTCGTCTATATGTATTTCTAACCAAGATAAGCAGTCGTGTGATTATGAGTGTTGACAAATTAAATATTATTTATATTTCTATAAATATATTTACATATAGTGAAATGTTCCATCACCCCATAACATTTCCACACTCTCCGTCCACATATATTTAATCCGGGAAGTGTTTAACAAAACCAGCTGGCAAACATCAATGCATATTGTTCTCGTTAGACTTTAACTCTCTGAGTGTTTTGGTCACCCAAAGAAAAGCGGTACTGCTCACAAAATGATGATTTCTTTATTTTTAGAGTTTCTTTGGGAAGTTGAAACCATCTCTACTGTAAGTACTAAAGTCATTTTTCATCAAACATTACATTGTCATCCTCTAAATCTTGCATAAATGTCCAATTTACTTATTATTTTTCTTCTGTACAGACATAGCGGACCACCAGCTCCACCCAAGAGAACAGGTGCTTTGATGACAACATGCTGTACCTGTATTAAAACATAAGATTAAAACTAGTGTTGGGCAAACAATTAATCGCAATTAATCGCATCCAAAATAAAAGTCTTTGTTTACATAATATATGAGTGTGTACTGTGTATATTTATTATGTATATATAAATACAAACACATGCTTGCATATATTTAAGAAAAATGTTATATTTATATATTAAATATATATGATATAAATTATATGAATATAAATATATACATGTAAATATTTTCAAAATATATACATGTCGCAAGTAGTTACTTGTCGTGGCGATTATTCAGAGCTGGTATGTATTTATTTATTGGTTATCACCGTTAATTTGATGTGTGTCTCAATTATTGCGGTTGTTGCATTCAAAGAATCTTTAATCTTATGTTTTTAAAATGCATTTTATCTTGTAATATTCTAGTAATGGGTTTGTCAGCCACAGTAAATCACAAAAATATGTACTGACGTGCAGGTGAAATGTTAAATGCAATATATTATTGATCTGTAGGACTTTATGCATAAATGGCTGCCCACTGCTCTGGGTGTGTGTTCACGGTGTGTGTGTTCACTGCTGTGTGTGTGTGTGTGTGTGTGTGTTCACTGCTGTGTGTGTGTGTGTGTGTTCACTGCTGTGTGTGTGCACGTTGGATGGGTTAAATGCAGAGCACGAATTCCGAGTATGGGTCACCATACTTGGCCACGTCACGTCACTTCTTGTTTCATATTTCATGTGATCTCATAAAAACTTTTCAATTCTTTGTAGATAACAGTTCTGGATATGGCTGGCCAGAAGGGGAATTTGTAAGTATTGTGGAAATATCACTTGTCTAAACATATAGACATGCAAAGTTAAAAGGCGTGGGAACAGAATACTTCCTGTTGTGTCTCCGGGAGGTATCACTTCCCTTACTGTACTAATAGATAACAGCGGATTTTTGTGAAACGCTTTCATGAAGTCATCTTGATGAGCATTGTCCATCAGTCTTCTCTGAGTGCTGTGATCTCAACAGTTTATTAGTAAAAGAAACTCAATCCCACATTACATTAGCATTTTCTCAGAACCTCTCAAAAAATTGTTGGCGCATCACATGTTGGAAATACATCGCTACCTTTGAATGATTGTCAATATACACATACATCATGACTATTTACCTCTTGTGACCTAATTATGGATGTATGTGAGCTTCTTTTATACACATCTGATCAATCTCAACCATTTTCAGGATGAAGAAGATGGTGATACATATGAAGCTCCACCATGTGAACGTCCTACCATTAAAGTCCAACCGCGCCAAGTAGAGGAGAATGTTTATCTGGGTATCTATCTATCTATCTATCTATCTATCTATCTATCTATCTATCTATCTATCTATCTATCTATCTATCTATCTATCTATCTGTCTATCTGTCTATCTATCTATCTGTCTATCTGTCTATCTATCTAATGTGATAACATTTTAGTGTCTAATGTAGCGTTTTTTTTCTCAGGTTATCCAGATCGAAACCCAAACCCTGTTAATCCCAAAAGACAGGCAGCTCCGCCGCCACGACCGGCCAAGATCACCCCGATAGGGAAAAGCATGGTAAAACACTAAGTTACTGCGATATCTGTGTCTTAGCCTTTCTCGTGAGTTTATTTTACAGAAGAGGCTTGAGTAGCTTTTAGATTCAGCTGCTCAATTCAATTAAATTCAAGTTTATTTGTATAGCGCTTTTTACGATACAAATCGTTGCAAAGCAGCTCTACAGGAATTGAAGTTTCCAAAATATATTTATATATTGCAGAACCTTAATATGTTTGACTTATGGTAAAATTTGGTAATTCTGTATGTTGTCTGAGCGTTGGCATCCTCTGAGGTCCTCTGAGGGGTTGGCATCATCTTTTCTCAGGTGTTCGGTCATCTCAGTTCATTTAAGGGTTGGATCCAGACTGAAGCTTCTGTAATTCCTAGTTACCACGGGATGTTAATCAACAGAGAAACAAATAGAGACATAATTAGCGTAGCTGCTGTTCCATCTAGGCAAAAATGATTTGTTCAACCCAAGCTAAAGAATAATCATAATGTACATTTGATCAGATATAACTGCAGTACAAGATTATAAGATGCATTATGTGAATGCTTGGCTAAAGAGATGTGTTTTTAATCTAGATTTAAACCGAGAGAGTGTGTCTGAACCCCGAACATTATCAGGAAGGCTATTCCAGAGTTTGGGAGCCAAATGTGAAAAAGCTCTACCTCCTTTAGTGGACTTTGCTATCCTAGGTACTACCAAAAGTCCAGAGTTTTGCGACCTTAGGGAGCGGGTTGGATTGTAGCGTGGTAGAAGACAAGTTAGGTACGCAGGAGCTAAACCATTTAGGGCCTTATAGGCAAGTAATAATATTTTGTAAATGATATGGAACTGAATAGGTAGCCAGTGCAGAGACTGTAAAATTGGGGTAATATGATCATATTTTCTTGACCTGGTAACAACTCTAGCCGCTGCATTTTGGACTATCTGTAGCTTGTTTATTGAAGATGCAGGACAACCACCTAGCAGTGCATTACAATAGTCCAGTCTAGAGGTCATGAATGTATGAACTAGCTTTTCTGCATCAGAAACAGGTAGCATGTTTCGAAGCTTGGCAATGTTTCTAAGATGGAAGAATGCTGTTTTTGTAACATGGGAAATATGATTTTCAAAGGACAAGTTGCTGTCTAATATAACACCCAGATTTTTGACTTTAGTGGACGTGACAGTACATCCGTCTAGTTGTAAATTGTAATCCAAGAGATTCTGTGTACTGTTTTTTGGTCCAATAAGTAATATCTGTGTTTTATCTGAATTTAATAGGAGGAAATTATTGGTCATCCAATCTTTTACATTTTTTACACAATCTCTTAGATAGTTCAGAAGTTTCATCTGGTCTTGTTGAGATATATAGTTGAGTATCATCAGCATAACAATGAAAACTAATCCCGTATTTTCTAATAATATTACCAAGAGGCAACCTGTATATTGAAAATAGCAGAGGACCTAGGACAGATCCTTGTGGTACTCCATACTTTACTGGTGATAATTGAGACGACTCCCCATTTAAATGAACAAAGTGGCAGCGATCGGACAGGTAGGATCTAAACCATCTTAAAGCCTGCCCTTGAATACCAGAATAGTTTTGTAATCGATCTATGAGTGTGTCATGGTCTATAGTGTCGAATGCAGCACTAAGATCAAGTAATACTAGCAATGAGATGCAGCCTTGGTCTGAAGCAAGAAGTAAGTCATTTGTAATTTTAACAAGTGCAGTTTCTGTACTATGGTGAGGCCTGAAACCTGACTGAAATTCTTCATAGAGATCATTTTTTTGCAAGAAGGAGCACAATTGAGCAGACACAACTTTTTCTAAAATTTTAGACATAAACGGAAGATTTGAAATGGGTCTGTAATTTGCCAGTTCATTAGAATCTAGTTGTGGTTCCTTAATAAGAGGCTTAATAACCGCCAGCTTGAATGGTTTTGGGACGTGACCTAAAGATAACGATGAGTTAATAATATTGAGAAGCGGTTCTTCTGCTACAGGTAACAACTCTTTCAGTAGTTTAGTGGGTACAGGATCTAATAAACACGTTGTTGGTTTAGATGCACTGATAAGTTTATTTAGCTCTTCCTGTCCTATAGTTGTAAAGCACTGCAGTTTTTCTTTAGGTGCGATGAATGAAGCTGAAATACTAGACGCAGTAGAATCTACATTTGATATTGTATTTCTGATGTTATCTATTTTATCAGTAAAGAAATTCATAAAGTCATTACTATTAAACTGTGAGGGAATATTTAGATCGGGTGGCGTCTGTTTATTTGTTAGTCTAGCCACTGTGCTAAATAAGAACCTTGGATTGTTTTGGTTATTATCTATGAGTTTGCGGATATGCTCTGCCCTGGCAGCTTTTAGAGTCTGTCTATAGCTGGACATACTGTTTTTCCACGCAATTCTAAAAACTTCTAATTTAGTTTTTCTCCATTTGCGCTCAAGATTACGAGTTTCTTTCTTGAGAGAATGGGTATAACTGTTGTACCATGGCGCAGTACGTTTTTCCCTAACCTTTTTCAATTTGAGGGGGGCAACAGCTTCTAATGTATTAGAGAAGATAGTGCCCATGTTGCTAGTCATTTCGTCTAGTTCATGCGTATTTATGGGTACACAGAGCAGTTGAGATAAATCAGCTGTGTGTTTCTTTTGCTTCTAGAAGCCAGAGCCGCCTCACGACCCGGAGGAGTTTTACATCGACCCTAATGATAGCAAACGTGAGTCTCTGAAAACAAGCTCATAAAGTAGGAAAAGAAAGAATCAGTTTTTGATGCAGGATCAAGGATTTATTTGAATAAGAATACAGTAATATTGAAAAATATGATTATAATTTAAAATAACTGTTTTCTATGTGAATATACTGTAAAATGTAATTTATTTCTGTGATCTGCAGCTGTATTTTCAGCATCATTACTCCAGTCTTCAGTGTCACATGATCTTCAGAAATCATAATAATATACTGATTTACTGCTCAACAAACATTTCTGATTATCATCAATGTTGAAAACAGTTGTGCTGCCCAATATTTTTGTGGAAACCATGATGCATTTTATTCTTTAGGAATTTTTGATTAATAAAAAGTTGAAAAGAACAGCATGTATTAGAAATAGAAACATTATACATATCTTCACTGTCACTTTTGAACAATTTAATGCATTCTTGCTGAATAAAAGTATTAATTTCATTCAAAACAATCTTGCTGAGTTTTGCACAATAGTGTACTTCAGAGAAAAATGGATGGCCTAGTTTACAAAAAAACTCTTCAACTTTATATTTTCTAGCTCCTGAGGTAATACGTAAAGATAAACCTGGTAAAAAAGCCCCACCTAAGAGACCCCCGATGAGACCTCCACCGGCCCCTCAGCAAGACGAAGGTCATTTCAAGATATTTATATCAGATATTACAGTATTATTTGATGACACACTGCATGTTTAGTTACTGTCCTCTCTGACCTTCCAGATGTTTACTTGGACCCGAATGAAGGGCAGGTAAGCATGACTGTGCATCCAAAATGATAAAGAAACAAAAAAGTAGTCATTCTTGTCAGATATTGCGATCATTTTAATTTCACTTTATATTTGTTTCTGTCAGGATGATGATGATACCTATCTAGAACCTGTAGCAGGTCAGCACTCCACGTATTTATAACTTAAAATGATTTTATAGAATGATAAACTGACTTAAATCATATTTGTCATTAATTATTTTATTAATTATCATCATTAATTATTATTCTTTTCCAGAACCTCCTGCACCCCGAAGCCCGGCCCGTATGCCATTGCCTCCTAAAACTGTAGGACGAGACCCGCCACCACCAATGTATGTGTGTCTAAATCAGGGTTATTATCATAAAATTAAAATAAAAAACTAAATATTTTTGTTACTCAAAATAAAATCTAATATTCAGCTAGTTGCCGAAGCGGTATTTCTGCTTTTTTAACTTGATGAAATAACTAAAACTCAAACTGAAATAAAAATGTATTTAAAAAATTATATAGACATAATAAAAAAATTATTTTGATCTATTTAGTTTGCTTGTAAAAAATAATATTGTTAAAGTATTGCATACAATTCACTGAAGTATTGTTAAGACTATTTTAAATCATATTTGAGTTTTGAGCAATGGATATAGCTTTTGATGCTGATATTGCATTAAATTATAAATAAATAATTAACTAAAATAAAAAAATAAAAATACTCAAAGTACATTAATGTGCAATGTGCATTTTGAAAAAAAGGTTTCTCCTAGAAAAATCAAATATCAATTTGAAAGATTGTATGTAGTTGTTTTATGAATTGTTAAATTGTTATTAAGATTATTTTAAATCTTATTATTTTTGAGTTACCATGACTTTAATCTTTGATACTGAAATGGTGTAAAATTATAAAAAAGTAATAATTAACAACATAAAAATGAAAAAGGAAAATACAAAACTAAAAACTAATTCAAAATATTAAAACTATAATAGTACCTAAATGATACTGAAAATAACACTGCTCTAAATTCATTTAATTACAGACTCATGTTAAATTATGGTATTTGATAATTAGTTACTTTGCTAAAGCATCACAATTACTGTTCTTAGCATTACCTTTATGCATTTAGTAGCAACTTGTATCTTAAAGGGGTCATATGATGTTGCTAAAAAGCACATTATTTTGTGTATTTGGTGTAATGCAATGTGTTTATGCGGTTTAAGGTTCAAAAACACATTATTTTTCCACATACTGTACATTATTGTTGCCCCTCTATGCTCCGCCTTTCTGAAACGCGTTGATTTTTACAAAGCTCATCATTCGGAGAAGCGAGGTGTGCTCTGATTGGCCAGCTATCCAGTGCGTTGTGATTGGCCGAATACCTCAAGCGTGTGACGGAAATGTTATGCCCCTCACCGTATTGTGATGCCGTGTCCCGGCATGACCACACAAAAACAATAAAACCATTCTAAACGAGGCATTTTTTGCATCCAGTGGGGACATAATTACTGATTATAATGACTTATACTGTCGTGTTGCATCGCGCCACATAAACATTACCATGTCTGCATTTGTGATTGGAGAAACAACAAGCACTACTCTTCACTGCTCAAAACTCGCATTTGAATCGTCGGTGGCAAATTCTTTAAATATGAAAACATACTTACAGGCTGTGAGTCAGAAGCACAAGACTGTCCCACTTTATGGAATCAGTTGTGCCCAGCTGGCTTTGTAGGCTACTCTCCTGCCAGGTTCAGGAAACAGTCCTCCATAAAATGCGCTGCACACACTCTAATATTTGGGTTGAACTGTTCTGGAACAGTGTTGTAAATACAACTTAACCACTGATTTCTAGTTGTGTCCTCTTTTGGAAGCCCAAACAAAGTACTTTCGCTTTCACAATGAAACACAGCGTCTCCAGGACATGATGCCGGCGGCAGCAACAATACTACAGCCAGAATAAAAATCACGCCCTCTTTCATTGCATACACATTTGGGCGGTGTTATGCAAATCTTCCCACACTGTGACGTAGACATGTGGGGGCGTATTTGAATGAGCCATTTTAGGGGGGCGTAGACGAGTCTTAACTTTTCTTTGGTTTTGAGACTTTAGTCTTTGCAACTTCAGGGATGTTATCTATGCACAAACAGCTTGTAACACTCCAAAGAGAAAGGAAAACTTGAAATTGCATCAGATGACCCGTTTAAACAACTTACGGTGCTTTAAATGTACATTTATATTCATCAGAATGCATTATTTGTGTTCCCTAAGAATTGAACCCATAACATTAGTGTTGCCAGTTCAAGCATCCCACAAATGCACAAGGTAAAGGAGCAACCCAAGTCATATAGAGAAATGTTTCTGTTAGTCCAATAAGAAACCACTCCGAACACCACTCAGATCATCCCGGGAGTGACTCTTGTTTGCTAAACCTTGTTTTGGTAATACCATTTCTTCTTGTCTTACAGAACGAAACCTCCTGTTCCCAGAGCCAAATCTGTAAGTACTAGTTCGACACACATTCATGCATTCATTACAGAGTTCTCCTCCTGAAAGAACTGATTCATTTGTTCGTTTCCTCAGAGTTCGGTCCTGATCGGTGACACTGTGAACAAAGGTTAGAGAGTTGTTCTGTTTTAACTCATGAATGATGATATAAACCCACATGCACAGCTTAATTTTACGTCCTCTCTGATCGTTTAGTTCTGCCGCCAGAAGTAAAGCGTGCCACGTTTTCTGGCCAGCTGCCACCCGCACTAAACAGCAAACCGGTTCCTCCCATCATCCTCCCCAAAGAACCCAAACCCAGGTGAGTCTGTGAAGCCTTAACCTCTTTACACGTTCAGAAACAGCCTAAAATCAACAGAGAAAAATAACTAATTTGAAGCACGTTTTAGGTCTTTAAGATTGCATTGTGACATTATTTTCAAGAAAAGGTCTTTGTGCTATTTCTCTGTTGTCCACTGATTTTTAATTAATGTGAAAACAAAACCCTCAATATTTAAAATATTAGGGAAAACATGTTAGTAAAGCTCATAGTTGTGTTTGTTACATGGCCTTTTATTTATGCTGAATTAATAAAACAAAATAATAGATAATTTTTCGAGCATTGTTTTAGTATCATTTCATATACTAATAGAGTTTTTGTTAATATTTAGATTTTCTTTTTATATTTTCTTTTTAAATGTTAATTTCAGTTAAAGGTTTAGTCATTTAAGTAATTTTTTTGTGGTGAAATATAAGATGCACGGTATTGGAAGCCTATTTTGGGCCTAAGCCTAAGATTATTTGCATAATTATATTATTTTCATGCAAATGTCTGCACTGTAAAGCAGAAATGAAATTTTCATTAATCTAATATGAAAAATAATATTTAAATTGTAAAGTGAAAATGTTAGTAAAGCTCATTGTTGTATTTGTTACATGGCTTTTATTTAATAATAAAAAATAATGGATGATTTTTAGTGTTATTTTAGCATCAATGATATACTATTATTAGATTTTGTTTCCATTTTAATTTCAGTTAAAGTTTTAGTCATTTTGTTATGTTTTGTTGTTGTTATTAGTTTTTTGTCCATAGTTTTTATAAAATGTTTGTTTTTAGTTTTTCTTAGTTTAGTTTTAGTTATTTTAGTGCTTAAACCAAATGAAAATGAGAAATGTCAACGAGCTGAAATAAGCTTTTTTTCAGTTAATGCTTATTTTATTACAAGTAACAATGTTTTTATGGTTTTAGTTAACAGTAATAAGCCTGTATGTTTCATTAAAAAATTTCCATCTTTTTTAAAATGAACATTTGTGGTCAGTATGGGCTTAATTGCCATGAAAATAAAGTCGCATTGCTTTCTTTATGCAAAAGATTTTCTTTCCTTTTGATTTTTTTTGTCATGAAATATAAGATGAGCATTTCTCTGTGACATTTGCTTCTTCACTTTTTGAATAATGTCTGTTACAATTCAATCTACAGGCTTTAACTTACATCAGCTGTAAAACGAGCATATTTTTTATCCGCTGACAAACTCAAATGCAGTAAATATGTTGTTTTTCCAGTCCTCCTCCTCCATCTCTGGACAGCACAGGTGAATGCAGTTCATTTTCATCTTTCGATGTAACTGTTATCGGATGTCACATGAAAACAATGATAAGAATCAATCATAATTTCCATATAATTCATTCATGTTCTTTCCTCACACAGCACTCTCTTTTGGAGCAAAGCCAGTCGTTCAGGTAAACACGACAGACACAATCAGTGTTTGTGATTGGTGGCAAGCTGCTAAAGCTGTCGCTGTATTCCGTCACTGATTGGCTGACTGTTTTGATCACAATCAGGGGGCGGGGCTACAGGACAAAGAGTGGTTTGCTGGAGTTTGTGAACGTAAGACTGCAGAGGAAACCGTGCTCAGGATTAACAAGGTCTGTAAATATAAATATTTACATTTTATTTAAATGCTGCGTGTTTATTATCTTAAATGGCAGTGTAGCATGAAATCATATTGTTCGGAAATTAAGCAATAAAATAAAATAATAAAAAGATGATCAAATGAAATGTAAAATGAATTAAATATAAATAATTTTATTTGAATGCTGCATGTTTATTATCTTAAATGGCAGTGTAGCATAGAATCATATTGTTCTGAAATTAAGCAATAAAATATAAAATTAAATTAAATGACATAAAATAAAACCATTCAACAAGTTGTGTCTCTGTTTATGTGTGATTTGTATTTTGCCATGTTTATCCTGGGATTGTTCATTTGAATCATATTTTTCTGAGATTAAGCTACTAAATATAATATCAAATTAATTAATAGTTCTGTTGCATTAAACAGTTCATAAATAAAGCATGAAAATTAAATATAATTAAATTGACATAAAACTGCATTAAAAAATATAGCTCTGTTAATAGGTGATTTGTATTTTCTATTTAGTTAAATCCTACATATTTATCGTCGATTGTTGATATATATAGTTAACATACACTAGTTTTGGACCGTGCACAGTACATTTGTCATGTGTGTGTCCGGCAGGACGGCACGTTTCTGGTCAGATACAGCAGTTCTCAGAATGACCGTCAGCCCTTCACACTGGTCGTGTTTTACCGGCAGAACGTTTACAACATCCCTGTGCGCTTCCTGGAGGATTCACAGCAGTACGCGCTCGGAAAAGAGGGCAAGAAGACAGAAGAGGTAGAGGAGGAGAGGAAGATCTGTGTGATGTCTGCACATCTGTCTGTGTGTCTGCTTTTAAATTCACATGTATTGACAACAGTCAAGTGTCTTTGTGCAGCTGTGCATGAGTTCATATTTGCATTTATGCATTTGGCAGACGCTTTTATCCAAAGCGACATACAATGCATTCATTTTTTTTCAACTCATGCATTCCCTGGAAAGACCTTGGTGTTGTCCATGCCTTAATGTTTAGGCTGATGTATCATTTAATTAAATGATGTTTCACACAATTATTTTCATAGGGATTGTTGAGATGCTTGTGTTTTGGCTCAAGCTCAGTCTCATGTGACCGCAACATCTCTTCCCTCGTTCCAGCTGGAGGATTTTATGCTTTTTGGCAAAGTCCTGAAATACTTTTTGAAACACCTTAGGGATTTTTTTGGTCTAACATCTGTTTTCTAAATAAGATCACATTAAAGCAAATTACTTTGAGCTATAATAATAATAAAAATAATAATTTTGATTTTGACATTTTCATTTGAGTTAATTTTGTAGTTTTTCTATACATGTATGTACTGGTTTGTGTGTGTGTGTGTGTGTATGTGTGTGTGTGCGAATGTTTATGTGGTTTATGAGGACACAAATGTGTATAATGACATGGGTATGACAGAGGTATTACAATATGAAGGTGGTTTATGAGGACACTGCCTATGTCCCCGTAATTCAAAAGGCTTAAAAAACATACTAAATGGTGTTTTTTTGAAAATCTAAAAATGCACAAAGTCTCCTGTGAGGGCTAAGTTTAGGTGTAGGGTTGGTGTAGGGCAATAGCACACACAGTTTGTTCAGTATAAAAACCATTACGCCTATGGAGAGTCCCCATAAACCACAAAAACCAACATGTGTGTGTGTGTGTGTGTGTGTATTTTCAAAAGTTATTGAAAACAAATCTAATGTCAAAGCAAAATTGCAGCATGACAGTAAATATTGCTCATTGGTTTAGTTCTGATGATCTGTGTGTGTTTTGCAGCTCTTCAGCAGTTTGCAGGAGATGATCTCTCATCACATGAAGAACCCCATCCTCCTGATCGACCGTAAGAGTCAAGCTAAACACAGAACTCACCTCTCTCACCCCGTTCGGCCCTAACGCTCTCGTCCCGCTCTCACTTCAACCTCAGCCGCCTGATACTGACCCTGATATCACACAAACACTCACTCTTACTCTGCCTGAATTATTTATTACATTATGTTTGTAATGCAGTCTGATGTTCATAGTATGCCTTGAGTTCTGTACATTTCATGTTTGGGGATTTTTGAATATGGTGACTATGTAGTGTTCGTTTAATAACTTTAGTTAAACTCTATACATATATAATGTTTACAGGACAACTTGTTGTCTCGGTGTAAAATAGTTAATAAATATAAAAAACAAAAACAACGTGTGACTTTTCTGGCATTTTTTTCCACACAAACTTTACAATCAAATTAAAACAAAATTACAGAAACTGAAATAAGATACTGTACTTTGAAACTATAAGCTAATCGTAATGTTAAGAGGTAAAGCAGTACAGTTTGGGTACTATTTCATAAAGTATTTATCAACATCATTGTATTTTAAATGATTTGCATATTAATGTTGCGTGATGTTTACATGAAAGATCCTTGAAATGTTGATATATGTCATACCATGCTACTTTATTATGTTTCATGTGTTTGTTTATTGAAATTGATGTTAACAAAAATATATAACAACTTATCAGTAAATATTTTAGTTTGTTGTCAAAGGAATATTTTATAGGTTATATTTCTAAAAAACATACCAGTTAACTAAAATTAAACTAAAATTAATAAAACTAAATAGACATTTAATAAAAGGAACAAAAACATTAAATAAATTGTTAATTTAAATAAGATGAATGTTAAATATTAAAAAAACACTTTCAGTAAACTATCAGTTTGTTGCCAAAGGAATATTTTATAGTTTTAGTTTAGTTAAAGTACTTAAATTACTAAATTAAAACTATTAAAAACTATCATTAAATTACTAAACTAACCTAAAATGTAAATAAATAATAAAACTAAACAGAAACATAAAATATAAAAAATCTTTCAGAAAAAAAATCTTTCAATTAATTATTCAAATATTTCAGTTTGCTGCCAAATTAATATTTTATTTTTAGGTTGAAGTACTTAAATTAACTGAAATAAAAACTTAATAGACATTTAAAAAAAAAAAAAAAAAGCATTTGGTAATTTAAATAAAATAAATAACAAAAAAAGAACTTTGTTATACTTTCATTAAAAATTTCAGTCAGTTGTGTCATGTTTTACAGTTTAGTTTAAGTTGAAGTACTTATTATCTGAAATGAAATAAAAATGGAATACAAATAAAATAAAATTAATAAAATAAAATAAAAATTAAGTAAACTTTTAAAAAACAAAAACAGTCATAATTAAATTTTAAAAAATAAATGTAAAATACTGTCTATAATACTGTATGACTGATAGAACAGCAGTGTTGTTGTTGCTGCTGCTCTGAGTGAGTGTGCAGAAATAGACCCCCAGTATTTCTGGCTGGAGGGGGGAGTTCCTGCTGTCACATGCTCGTCTCGAGCGGAAGGGTACAGCTGACCCCCTCACACTCCCTTCACCCGTAAACCCACGCATTTCCCTGCTCCATACCCCACTGAGCTCCTGTGAGAGTGTGTTTACAGCATCTGCGCCGCAGGACAGGAGGCTCTCCAGAACACCGGCTCGTATCCGTGCGCGCGGGTCTACTTTCTCACGCGGAGGAGTCCT
This sequence comes from Barbus barbus, assembly GCF_936440315.1. Taxonomy (NCBI): domain Eukaryota; kingdom Metazoa; phylum Chordata; class Actinopteri; order Cypriniformes; family Cyprinidae; genus Barbus; species Barbus barbus. The sequence continues at coordinate 28,831,521 of NC_136757.1, forward strand.
GCAGCGCTCAGAGAAGAAGTCTGAGACACAGAGAGATTCACGAGCATTCACTGAATAACCGCGTCTAACGGGACACACAACTCAGAGGAACGGAACACAAACACAACTCTTCATCTGCGCCCCCCTCCTCCTCCTCCTCTCCTCTCCGCGAGAATGGCGCAGATTTTACCGATCCGCTTCCAGGAGCATCTGCAGGTAAAACCGCACGGACTCACGCAACATTCGTGGCTTTCCGCTCGACGCCGTTAAACCGTAAACACGCAACTGTGTAACGGCGGCCTCGTGCGAGAGTTACATAGTTGATACATACGTGACGTTAGAGAATATAGAGTCGCGTTACATGTTACACAGTTGCCTGGAATTTAAAAGAATGACGGTAAAGGAATTGTTACATTGTAACAACGTTCCATGACGTGTCAGAAATTGTTACATAGTTGCATGACATTTGAATTATTACAGTTACTGTATCGTGGAATGTTTCTTTTTTGTGTTACACAGTTGCAAAAAAATACCTTACAGTAGTGAAAAATGCATGTTTGCTGCAGCGAATTTTAGAGACGATGAATAATATTTGAATGACTCTTCATAATGCGGTGTGCAGGTACAGTAGTGTATGTGCAGTGAAATACTGTGTTATAGGTGTAATTTATGTAAACAAGGCCTCTATATTACACATTTAAATTGGTTTATGACATCTCGCAGCTTCTGAATGTCTAAATGCTTTGAAGCTCTTTTGTAAGTTGTTGTTGGAACCTTTTTGTTTTGTCTTTTAAGGCTGACGAATTGACAATATTGTCTCTTTTCTCTCTGTATTGCATTAGTCAGATGAGCTTGTGTCTGTAATTGTGGTTTGGAAATGCACCGTCAGTAACTCCAGACATGCGGTATTCCTTCCTCACAGATAAAACATTCAGCACAGTGCTGTCATGTGTGGCTTAAAAACACACTTCAGATACCACCGTCTGCAGGAATAGTTCACCCAAATATGAATATTTGCTTAATGTCCTCACCCTCAGGTTATTCAAGATTAGGATGAGATTGTTTCTTCATCAGATTTGGAGAAATGCAGCATTACATCACTTGCTCATCAATGGATGCTCTGCAGTGAATGGGTGCCGTCAGAATGAGAGTCCAAACAGCTGATAAAAACATCACAATAATCCACACCACTCCAGTCCATCAGTTAATGTCTTGAGAAGACAAAAGATGAAACAAATCCAGCATTAAGAAGACGTTTTTAACTTCAAATTGTTGCTTAAATATGAGCCCTCTTTCCATAATGACACTTCCTCCAGTGAAAAAATTGTCTGGTCTGAATCAGGAGAGAAATCTGCACAGATTATAAACAAAAACAGCTCTAAACAAATATGTGGGTGGATCACTGAGGAAGCATTAATATGGATTATAGACTCATATTTGGGCCAGAAGCAATAGTTTAAAGTTAAAACCACCTTAATGTTGATAAAGATGCAGCTTTTGTCTTCTCAAGATGTTAACTGATGGACTGGAGTGGTGTGATGTTTTTATCAGCTGTTTGGACTCTCATTCTGACGGCACCCATTCACTGCAGAGCATCCATTGCTGAGCAAGTAATGCAATGCTACATTTCTTCTACTCTGATGAAGAAACAAACTCATCTACGTCTTGGATGACCTGAGGGTGAGTATATTTTCATTTTTGGATGAACTATTCCTTTAGTTTTCTGCTTGAGTGAGATAAGATGACTCGTCTTTCCAGCAAACCGGGACTCTTCTTCACTAGAGTTAGAGTTGCTCTCCTGCATTGAAGTGTGAATTCTGTGGATCCATTGGAAACAATGGGACAGTGTTATTTTGGAGACGAGGGCCTCAGTGCCAAACGCTAATGAAGTTTCATTCTACACGCCTTTGAAACTATTCTCCATGACAGAGACGTGTGAGCGTCTCTCAGACTGTCCCAGCCTCACCTTTCCACAGGCCGTGTTTTCTTAGTCGTTCACAGAAAGCATCTGGAATTCACTCTGCAGCTGATTGAAACCAGATGCTGCGGTCTCATTTAGATGTACGGCTGCTTTACTGAAAAATGTGGAATTTCATAGTGTGTCTCTTGAGATACTGTCCCTCCATGTTCTCTTTTGATTCTCTCTCTCTCGTGTTATTCCGGTGTCGGACGCTCAGTCGGTGCAGTTCGGTTAAAGAATGCCAAGAATCTGCAGCCGGCAGGACTTTGGGCCTCTAGCAGCTCGGCTTTATGTCTTGAACGTGTGTTTGAGTTTGAGTTCATTCAGAGCTGGATTAGGCCTATATTGATACAGTTTGATCCTGAATGGCACTGTGTGTGTGTGTGTGTGTGTGTGCTTTTATAAATAGACACAGTTCATTCTGCTCATGTCTTATAAATATGTTGAACTGGAAAAGGAACAAACACACAGATATAAATATATCCAGATTCACTAGTCTTACAAATCACTTCTTATAAAGCATATGATTTAATCTGTAACACCAGATTTTACATAAATGCTCTTTATTATTTAAATTACTACTTTGTTTTATTATTCAAATTACATTTTTGATATATTTTTATTATTATTATTTAAATTATTATATATATATATATGAATTAAGTGACTTGTTTTATCTTTATTTTTAAGTTTTATTTTGATTTTTGATTTATTTCAGTGATTATTTTTATTTATTTCATTATTTAAAGTACATTTTTAACATTTGTATTATTTAAAATACTATATCTTGTGCTGCTCATGCTTACAGGGTTATTTTTTGCTGTGTCATTTTTCTCTGTCCTCTGATTGGCTGCTGATGTAAAACTGTAACCCAGTAGAGATTTGGCTAATGCAGTTACGAGCAGGAAGAGGAAACATGTTTATCAGCATAAACTGACACAGGACTAGTTTTATTACACACACTCAAAATTAAAATATTAATATCTTTAGTTGAACTCATTGCTTGCATGATTGTGTTTTGAGCAGAATATGAATGAAAAAGTCTTTCCTGTCTTTAATATCAGTTGATTTTAGATGAAAAAATATTGTTTTTGTAACAGTGTGTGCTAATATTTAATTCGTATAGCAATAATTATCACACATATAACAGGGTTAGGGTTACTTGAAATAAAATAAACATAAGCAAATTAAATATAAGTAAAAAAAAAAAAACTTATTTTATTTCAGCTTGTTGGCAAGGAAACAATTAATCCTTTTCATTGATCTACTAAAATATTTAAAACTAAAACTGAAATAAAAATGAATTAAAAACTGCACAGACATAATAAAAATGAAAAAACTAAAACAAAAAACTTATAAACATGACAAAAACCCACAACAAAATGAGATAACAAAATTAACTATATTAGTATCTTAATGATTTATTTATTATATACTATTATAGGATTTAATAATGTTTTGAATTAACTTGAATTTTTTTTATATATATTCAATTTTCATTTTAGTTAAAACTTTAGTCATTTAATTGTGCATTTGCCAGTTTTATTAATATTTTTTAAAATATTTGTATTTCACTTTAATTTATATTTATTTCAGTTTTTAGTAGTTTTAGAACTTCAACTTATTTCAGTTAGTTGCCAAAGCAATATGTTTAAGTTTTCCATCTAATATTTACAAGGGTGTAGAATTTAGTCGGGACACTTACTCTTACCAATATTCAGTGACTACTAAATTGATCCTAGCTATCATTTTGATCAAACATTTAAATATATGTGTATGTAATAGGGATGGGCGATATGGCCTAAAAAATTTATCACGATAATTTCAGGTATTTATTGCGATAACGATACAAATGACGATAATATATATATATATATATATATATAGATATATAGATATATAGATATATATATAGATAGAGAGAGAGAGATAGAGATATATATATATATATATATATATATATATATTATAGATTAAGTTTTAAAGATTAAGTTTATTTCATATAGTATTATTAATGCAATTAACTTGAAACTTTCTGTACACAGCCAACTTATGGCCATGCTAATTATGATCAACAGCTCATCTCCATTAATTGCTCTTATCAACCATAATAATGCGTTATGGACGCTTCATATTAAATCATATGCATAGGCTACTGGCACACGTTTACCACGTTGCTGATGACTGAAAGCCTGTGTATGGCTATACTGCTGTGATCTGTTTCAGGCTTTCCATATCATAACATTTTAGAAATTAATTCATTGTAATATCTCAGAAATTGCATATTTAACTTTATTAAAAGTATGGCATCTTTTATGTCAATTTAAAATTGGACGTGTTTCCACTCTTTGTAACCACCATTTTTCTGTACACTTTGCATATTACGGTAGTTTGCTCCTCATCTGATTTTCTGTAACCAAACCAGTAGCAAATTGTGGAGGTAGCTCCTCGCGTAACAACAAGCTCCTCCTCATGGTGCGTTCCCACCAGACGCGAATGAAGCGTTAAGCGCGAATGATTTACATGTTAAGTCAATGCAAAGACGCGAATAGACATCCTGCCGCGCAATTCGCGCGAATGACGCAGCGCGAATTGAGCGTTTAGAGCGAAATTCTATACATATGCTCTCTGTGGCAGTCATACATGTGCGCCTGGCAGAAGCCCCGCCCATGACGCGAATTCGCGTCTGTTGTGCAGTGAATTTCACGCGCGAATGAAGCGCGTAAACCCAAAATGTTCACGCGTCCAACTACGCGCGAATAGCGCGATTTATTCGCGCAAGTCGCGTCCGGTGTGAACGCACTGTCAGCCTCACGTCCGCCTTCCGCCATGCTTGTTTTCACTCCGCACGTGAACAGTAAATCGGGCGCGCACAAAACTACGTCATCAACTAGACTTATCGTTATTATCGTAATGGTGCATTCACACCGGACGCGACTTGCGCGAATAAATCGCGCTATTCGCGCGTAGTTGAACGCCTGAACATTTTGGGTTTACTCGCTTCATTCGCGCGTGAAATTCGCTTCATTCGCGCGTGAAATTCACTGCACAACAGACGCGAATTCGCATCATGGGCGGGGCGTCTGCCAGACGCACAGGTATGACTGCCACAGAGAGCATATGTATAGAATTTGGCAAATAAAATCACCTTTATGTGCTATGGAAACACTGGACGTGTGTATTTCAGCCGAGAATGTAGTTGTTTAAAACTCAAATCTGCGGTTTATTTATAAAAACAGCCCCTATTTGAAAATGTGCTTTGCCGATTTCGGAGCCGTGAGCTCCAGGCGATCACCGGAAGCTCGTGCTCATGTATGCCGAAGAGAGGAGCATAACCTCGGCTAGTCCTTCTGACATTTGCCGCTGGCTCTGATGTCTCTGTAGTGGATAAACATACGATGTCCTTTATTGTTGTTTTGATTTCATTTCTGCCTCCGCTCTTGATCACGTCACTACTAGAGCAAGCTCCTGATTGGTTGGCGCGGCGCGAAATATCCGCCAAAGTTCAGATTTTTCAACTTGCGCCATTCGCGCGAATCTCGCGTTCCGCGCGTCAAACGCTCGAAACGCTCAATTCGCTCCGCGCCATTCGCGCGAATCGCGTCATTCGCGCCGCCTCATTCGCGCGAATCGCACCGCAGGATGTCTAATCGCGTCTTTGCATTGACTTAACATGTAAATCACTCGCGCTTAACGCTTCATTCGCGTCCGGTGTGAATGCACCATGAGGAGACAAATTTTTATCGTGAGGAGAATTTTCAACGGTATATCGCAAACGATAAGATATCGCCCATCCCTAGTATGTAACCACAGTTGTTGTAATTTCAGCCACATCTGAAATAGGTCATAGCACTGATGTTAGCTGATTCAGATTGGGGCTTCTGAGCGTATATCGGGAATCTTTTTTTTTTTTTTCAGATTTCTTTTTTTATTAAACAGTACAAAACATCAAACTATTAAGGCAATACAGTTAGGCTATAAAAACAGAACAAAGAAAGAAAGAAAGAATACACAAATACAAATCCCTTAAACATGCCATAGAATGGAAAACTATTTATCTTGGCATAGTTGAATAATAAGTGTTCTGTACATGGAAATGACACACAGTGAGCCTCAAACACCATTGTTTCCTCCTTCTTATGTAAATCTCGTGAATAAAAAAGACCACTAAAAAATAGGCGAATCAGATCATAATACCGACTGTTATGTAACAGTCGGGATCACTAATAGTTACGCCCCCAACATTTGCATATACCCACCCATGTTCGAGGTCAGCCGCCAGCCGAATTATCAGAAGTTCTGCAGGTATTGTGAAGAAACAAGCGAGGACAACAGCGAAAATGGCAGATCATGGAAATAAATGTTATGTTCCAGGCTGTGCAGGGGATGTGAAGTGCAGGGATGGGTTGGTGTCTGTATTCAGAAAGGCACAGAAAGCAAATAATGCGTTCTAATAAAATAACGCGAGCCACTAAAGGGACATGGTTAGCTCCTTACTAGCTGTAGCCTGTTACATTACAGTACATAAGATTTCACTTACCACATAAACAGAGTAAGGAGAGCTGACTGAGGATGATGGTGAATGATTTACAGATCCTGAGCACCACTGACAAGCATCTGATCTTGTAAAATATGTGGGAAGTATATGCAGCTCCATAATATAAACAGAGTTCGTGCGATCGTGAATCTCGAAAGTGAAAGTGAATAACGATCGTGCATTTGAAAGCAGTTTCAGTGCCCCACATATTAATAGCGGCTCCTTAATTACCCGACGATATAACTGCGAGAGAAAGTATTGAAATATATATTTTCTTCCCTGTGTTTCCTTGCTGTGAGCTACTGAAATGAGCCGCACAGTGAAACAGCCAATCAGAGCAGAGCTCAACATTGAGCCGCACAGTGAAACAGCCAATCAGAGCAGAGCTCAACATTGAGACGCACTGTGAAACAGCCAATCAGAGCAGAGCTCAACATTGAGCCACACAACGAAACAGCCAATCAGAGCAGAGCTCAACATTGAGCCGCACAGTGAAACAGCCAATCAGAGCAGAGCTCAACATTGAGACGCACTGTGAAACAGCCAATCAGAGCAGAGCTCAACATTGAGCCACACAACGAAACAGCCAATCAGAGCAGAGCTCAACATTAAGCCGCACAGCGAAACAGCCAATCAGAGCAGAACTTAACATTGAGACGCACTGTGAAACAGCCAATCAGAGCAGAGCTCAACATTGAGCCACACAACGAAACAGCCAATCAGAGCAGAGCTCAACATTGAGCCGCACAGCGAAACAGCCAATCAGAGCAGAACTTAACATTGAGACGCACTGTGAAACAGCCAATCAGAGCAGAGCTCAACATTGAGCCACACAACGAAACAGCCAATCAGAGCAGAGCTCAACATTGAGCCACACAACGAAACAGCCAATCAGAGCAGAGCTCAACATTGAGCCGCACAGCGAAACAGCCAATCAGAGCAGAACTTAACATTGAGATGCACTGTGAAACAGCCAATCAGAGCAGAGCTCAACATTGAGACGCACTGTGAAACAGCCAATCAGAGCAGAGCTCAACATTGAGCCACACAACGAAACAGCCAATCAGAGCAGAACTTAACATTGAGATGCACTGTGAAACAGACAATCAGAGCAGAGCTCAACATTGAGACGCACTGTGAAACAGCCAATCAGAGCAGAGCTCAACATTGAGCCACACAACGAAACAGCCAATCAGAGCAGAGCTCAACATTGAGCCGCACAGCGAAACAGCCAATCAGAGCAGAACTTAACATTGAGATGCACTGTGAAACAGCCAATCAGAGCAGAGCTCAACATTGAGACGCACTGTGAAACAGCCAATCAGAGCAGAGCTCAACATTGAGCCACACAACGAAACAGCCAATCAGAGCAGAACTTAACATTGAGATGCACTGTGAAACAGACAATCAGAGCAGAACTTAACATTATTATTCATGACCCTTCCAAATAAGCCAATTAATAGTTTTCACGTGACGTCACACCCTCATAGGAACGCCCACCTGCAGGGCAAAACTAAGCTTTGCTCCACTGACCTCCAGCTATTTTTACGCAGATTTCATCAAGTAATAATGTAATAAAATGCAGATATTAAAAGGTGAGATTCAGTAAACACCTTATTGATGATGTATATTTTGTACAGGCAAGAAGATGAAGCAATAATATAAACACAATGTGCAAAGTTTCACATTAAATGGCTTCCCATAGAAAACCATTAGAAGGAAAACACTGAATCGTTAAGCGAATTGCGTTCAGTGTTCCCGGCCTCATCTGCTTGCCTGTGTAAACTATACGTCATTAATGGGGTGACTACTGAATTTGATCTTTTAATATTACTGTTATATATTAAGGCACTTTAAGTGTTTTTACAATGTTTTTTCGCACTGTTTATGATTGAAATATTGCCGTGGATGCTTAATATGAATTGCAAATGGCCAAAACTTGCATTTTGTTCAGAAATACCTTTGTTTTATTCTTTTGAGAGGTGATCTAAATTAGGGCTGCAACTAATGATTATTTTGATAATCGATTAGTTGGCCGATTATTCTTTCGATTAATCGATTAATCGGATTAAAAAATATTGACAAAAAAAAAACACTATTCCACATTCTGCCCAATGTCCTTCAAACAAACGTGACAACTGAATGCTATGAAAACATACAGTGCTTAATTTATTAGACCACTTAGCATAATAAAGAGAAAACATATTTTAGAAATTTGTCAAAAATTTGTTTAAATTTAAAAATGTTATTGTCATTTATTAGACATAATAATAAAAAATGGCCTCATAACAGCTTGCATTCTTGCTGGTATTGTTTATGTACTTTTTGACTGCAATTGGGTATCGCGAAAAAAAATACTCAAATAAAAAATACAAGAAAAAAAAAGTGCTCTGGTTTTCTTTCATAGATAACAGCAATAATGATATTATAGCATTAAAAATAGCCTACTACTGTTACTAAAGAGCTTACACATATTGGAGTACTAACCAGTACAGAAAGCCGAAAAATGATTTTGGTTATCACCAATACTGTTACTTTAGAGCAGCAGTGGCACAAACCTTACATAAACACATTGTTAAAAAACTTACATAAATTTGTTAAACATTGTAAAAATTGAATATAGTTTAAACCTCTATTAAAAATTAAAATAATAAAGATAATAATAAAGACGAATAAAAATACAAACTCAGTGTTAACCAACAGGTAAGAGTAATGTTCTGCAGGAACTACTTTGATCACAGTCACCTCGTCATTTCTTTATCCTGTAAAAGGCCGTTATGGAGCGTCTCATGTTTATATTCAGACACCTTAAATTAACTTTCAACAACAGATAATTCAGCACAATGGATATGTTTGCGCTGAAAAGCCTATTAATTGTCTCCCTCTCTACTGTGTTCTGTCCGTCTGACGCGCGTGCGCGCGCCCGCCGCGCCGGCGCTCATTCGGTGTTTTAAACTTAACACAGACTGTCAGGACGGACCTTTATGCAAAAATGGATATGCTCGCGTGAATTTGTGGCATTTATAGATAAGGATATGACCGTAAACTGAACGTTTTTGCGCTGAGGACGCACACGCATCTGTCAAAGCGCCTGACAGGGCAAGCCATTACTCTTATGCATTAACTTAAAGCTTAAAATAAAGAATTATCATGTTTTGGGCAGCTTGGATCACGTGCTTCTCCGGCAGAATCTCATTCTGTTTCCTCCACTATTTTTAGATGCATTTTGTCCATAGAAATGCATTATTCAGTGCCATAATTTGACTAACCAGCTGAAGTTGGACGTGCACTGTGGGCAGACCCGATTAATCGATAATGAGAATCGTTGTCGATGATTTTCATAATCGATAATAATCGATTTTATCGATTAGTTGTTGCAGCCCTAATCTAAATATTTGCGGCTGGGAAACAGATGAAAAATTGACACGCTTGTGCAGCAGTTCTATGGATGTCCTCCAAGTCTTCGAGCCGGTCACGTGACTGAAAACTATCAATAACAGACCATTTCATTCTAGGCAGAGATCGTTGGGTGGTAAATGCACATGTAAACCGTTTCTGGAGAATTTCTGCCCTTACCTAAGCCACATACCTTCATTGATATCAGAGAACAATTTAACATATTGTATCAATGCATTCTATGGCAAATTTTTACTGTAGTAAAAGTGTGTAGTAACCATGTTATTTTTTACAGTTTTCACTGATTTAGGATTAACTTTAGATCTTTGAATAAAGAAAAGATGCCAGATTTTTGTTTGTGAAATTTAGCTAGCAGGAAACCCAAATTAAGTTATATTTTCTTATATTCTCTTTTGAGTAATCAAACAATCCAAAGAAAACATCTTTAAAACAGAAAGAAAAGTCACTTACAAAATGAGATGAGCATTAAAAACGTATATATTATAACCACATCAAGCTTTTTGTGAGATTTGGATGAACTCATTAATCTGTTGCTTGACCTCTTCATATTTAAGGTGAATCAGACGTCGCTTGCTAGGAGACGCTATGCATGCCCCTACCAATATTCAGCGACTACTAAATTGTCCTTAGCAATAATTTTGATCAAACAATTAAATGTCTGTTTTCTGCCGTTATGTCCCCGCCAATGCCAAAATCAAACATATGCCCTTGAATATTTGTTTTATTTCAATATTATTTCAATTAACAAAAAAAAATATTTGATATTTTTGAAGGCGGATAGTTTGATAAAAGTTAATATTTTTAAATTTTTAATTACTCTGAAATGAGAATGCTAATATAATTAATAATAAATTATGTAATAATGATCTTTCCATTTTAGCGCATTGCACTAGTAACACAAGTCATGGTTTTTATTTTCCCGTGATTATCAAATGTTTAACTTTACATTCATGCATTTGGCAAACACTTTTATCCAAAATGAATTCAATGTCTTCCAGTAAGAGATGAGTAAGCAGAAGTCTGCTTCATCTCATTCTGCCCTGAGACGGATCATCATCATCATCATCATCATAGACGAGCCCATCGGAAATGAGTTTATCTCCTCCTCCTCGTGTGTGTGTGTGTGTGTGTGTGTGTGAGTGTGTGTGTGTGTGTGTGTGTGAGTGTGTGTGTGTGTGTGTGTGTGTGTGTGTGACTGGACATCTGGAGCTTTCTGCCCCACTGTGTCCTGTGGGACTTTAGTGAGGACGTCTCATAGATGCAGTGCTTCTCATGCAGATCTGATGCTGCTGTATACAATAATGTAAGCGTCTAACCCTTCAGTCAAACCTGTCTGATTAAAGCCACACCTAATTTAGTCTTTATAAATACTGAAGTCACTGTTCGACAGGCTTCTCTGCATTGGTGAGGAGAATTTTCACTAATAATGTCATTTTGGACCTTACAAGTTTAGCAAAACAAGCACACTCCTAAAACGTCTCTTATTTATTTTTATTTTTTTTACATTGTTTTTTTTTTTTTTAAATGAACGTTTTTATGATTTAATTAATTTCTAGCAAGTTTTTTTTTATTTTGAATGTTTTTTTATTTTAAATTTATTTTTATTTAATTAATATTTAGTCTTATTTTAATTGTCTTTTTAATTTATTTGAATGTTTACATTTGCATTTAATTTTCAGCAAGTGGTTTTATTTGGATTATTTGTATTTTAAAATAATTGTATTATTTCATTCATTTTTAGTACGTTTTATTTTGATGATTTTTAATTTTTTTAATTATATATACCTTTTTTTAATTTTATTAAAACTTCTCTTGTTTTAGCTTCTTAGGTTACAATCATTGTTGGTCATTGCTGTTGGTAATGTTGACTATGTGAGTGTGTTAGTATATATATTTTTCATATTTTATAACCATTTTCATTTTACTTGAAAGTATAAAACTGTAAATTGCAGGCTTCATTCAAATGAGTCCCGTCACGTAACGTTTCTAAAGCGCCTGCTTTCCTCATCGTCTTTGCATTAATTCATCAGTTTAGGTGTATTTGAATTATATCAGAAACAGACAGATATTTAAATTTTCGAGCTGACAATGGTGCTCTTCATTTGAAAATGTTGGCCTGTAAAAAACAAATGACTCGTGTGTTGGTTGTTTAAAAATATGTATTCATTTGCAGCAAAAAAACATAAAACATTGTTTTTAATTTTAAGCATGCAGTTATTGTTAAAAGACAAGGATCAGTATATCTGAAACAAAGTAAGTAGTATATGAAAAACTTATACAAGTAGTACATGAAAAATAGTAAGTTGAAGTACTAAAGCTAACATATAAGGTAAAGCTACTGGTCCTTTATTTAGAATTTGTATAATTTATTTTTTAGCAAGTGTTTTTTTCTGATTGCATTTTTTAAATAATTTTAATTTGACATTTTAGGCAAGGCAAGTTTATTTATATAGCATATTTTATACACAATGGTAATTCAAAGTGCTTTACATGAAAGGAAGTAAAATAATCATTTAAAAAATAATAATAATCACAACAACAAAATCAAGGAATTTGTCAAGCTTTGTTCAAACTCTTCCTCGCTTAGTGAAAAATCCTTCCAAAACACCTAACTATTCCATAACTTCACCCCCTACTTACTTTGACCATCATAAACCAAACAAACAGAACTCAGAGGTCACATTCTCTTTACCTTCACAGCATTTCTTTACATAAAAAAAAGGAAAATAATCATAAAAATAATCAAAAACTTTTAAAATGATAAAAGAAATTGGATTGCAAACAGTTCAGATGTAGCACAGTGCTCATTCAACAAATGCGCAGCTAAACAGATGAGTTTTGAGTCTGGATTTAAACGGCATAATAGCTAAAAGCAGACTCCCCTTGTTTTGTGTGAACCCTTGGTATTTCTAACTGACTCGATCCTAATGATCTGAGTGGTCTGTTTGGTTTATATTCAGTGAGCATATCAGCAATATATTTAGGTCCTGGGCCATTGAGTGATTTATAAATGAGTAAAAGTATTTTGAAATCAATCCTAAATGTAACTGGAAGCCAGTGTAAGGACCTGAGGACTGGTGTGATATGCTCAGATTTTCTGGTTCTAGTCAGAATCCTGGCAGCAGTGTTCTGGATGAGCTGCAGCTGTCTAATGGTCTTCTTGGGAAGGCCGGTGAGGAGACCATTACAGTAATCCACCCTGCTGGTGATAAAGGCATGAACAAGTTTCTCCAAGTCTTGACTGGAAACAAAACATCTAATTGCTTGCAATATTTTTGAGATGATAGTATGCTGATTTAGTTACTGCTTTGACATGACTACTGAAACCAAGGTCTGTCTCCAGAATCACCCCAAGATTTCTGACTTGATTTTTAGTTGTTTGACCCCTAGAGTCAAGGTATGCATTCACCTTGAGAACTTCATCTTTGTTTCCAAATGCAATGACTCCTTGTTTAACTGAAGAATGTTTTGGCACATCTAACTGTTAATTTCATCAATGCATTGGCAGAGGGAGTCAATGGGGCTGTAGTAATTTGGAGATAAGGCTAGGTAAATCTGGGTATCATCAGTATAGCTGTGATAGGCAATTTGGTTCTTTCTCATTATTTGACTTAGTGGGAGCATATACAGGCTAAACAAGAGCGGTGCAAGAATTGAGCCTTGTGGGACTCCACATGTCATGGCCGTCCACTTAGACTTATGCTCTCCTATACTCACATAATAACCTCTCCCTTCTAAGTATGACCTGAACCATTTGAGTACCATCCCAGAAAGCCCGACCCAGTTTTCCAGTCTCTCTAGAAGTATGTTATGATCGACAGTGTCAAACGCAGCACTAAGATCTAGTAGTACCAGCACTGATATTTTGCCAGAATCAGAATTGAAGCGAATATCATTTATTATCTTAATGAGTGCTGTCTCTGTGCTGTGATGCGCTCGGAAACCAGATTGAAAATTGTCCAGGATTGAGTTCAGGTATTTGTTCAGCTGATTAAAAACGACCTTTTATTGAAAAAAGGAAGATTTGATATTGGTCTATAGTTGCTCTATAGTATTTAAAATATTTTAAACATATTTACATTTTTAAAGCTGACAGTAGTGCACTTTACTTAGTGTGTTTTGGCCTGTACGTAAAGGACGCGTGTTGCTTTTTCAAAATGTGACCTAATTTGCAGTGAAACATTGGTTTTGATTTAAAAGCATGCATTTCTTGTTCAATCTCAGGATCTTATCCAGACGGAGAGACCCGAGCCATATCTAGAGACCAATCATCAGGTTTTGTGAAGATGTTCATTAGAGAACGAAACACAGACTCACTCCTCTATCTGTGTGTGTGTCTTTGAGGGAGTTGCTGAGACAAGGAAAGGGAGGAAAGAGTTGTGGCTCTATTTCCTCTGACTCAGTGAGTGTGTGTGTTGGCCGTAGGCTGCTCTACAGTATCTCCAGTCCTTGCATAAGCATGTGTTCCGATCAGACGGACAGCAAGTTTACGTTACGCCCGTGTTTTTCAGCAGTGAATCATTCAGTGAAATTCCTGAGCCCTGAAGAACGTGAGCTTTCCCCCTGTCTGTGATCCAGACATGTTTAGTGTTTCATATATGGCTGTGCTGACAGTTTAGACCAGTGAGTTCACTATGAAGAAAATATCAAAGATAATGTCAAAATATCTTGTCCACAGCTGCTTAGAGCAGAAACTATTGGTTAACATCAGAGATGTTTTATCGCTCGATGCTTTATTGCAGGAATTGGCAAATATTTTTTTTGGTCAGCTGAACCTCTTCGAGCTGAAATATTTACTTGAAGTACCCCTGAGTTTTCAAGTTAATATTTCAGTTATAATAAGCGTGTTTGACTTGAAGCGGCGCTGTGCAGAATATGTGACATCAAAGTACTGCGAGAGCTAGGAGTGTGTCATATCATACCGTCCACGTTAATACATTTTTTCATGATAAAAAAAGTGTCATATCGCGATATCAATGATATAGGGACGCGAAGACGTATTTTCTAGGGATGCACTGATTGTTTGGCAGCCAAAATTAGTTATTCAACATATTTTAAATAATTCAATAGTTACTTTCCTTGGTAATTGGTTACTTTTATAATGATGTAACGCAGTTACTAACTCAGTTACTATTTGTGAGAAGTAACTAGTAACTATAACTAATTACTTTTTTTAAAGTAACTTGCCCAACACTGTTCACTACTATTGCACTATAATGCTGCTTCTGCCACCTTATGACAACACTTCGAATTAGGTATCTGTCATCAATGACAGTAGCTCATTGGAAAAGGATGGAAAATGTCCTTCATTGTGTTTGCACTAATAAATGCTGCTGCCTGCCAGCTGCAATCAGCAATAAAATGTTGTTCCATAATTTTTTGTATAGTGATATAATTTTGAGGCTATATCGCCCACCCCTAGGGCCCCTCCCACAAGAGTTGATTGACAAGCCATCTTACCTTAGACCCGCCCTGAGTGAGCTGAGAGCTGTCTGCCTCCGCTGCAGGGGAAGACGAGATGTCTCAGATTAAGAGATTGAAGTGTTTAGTTGTTGGATGTCATAATGAATATAGCAGTCGTCAGTTACTCCTGACATCTGAGCCGCTGAAGACACAGAAGATTAACGTTACTTTCATTTTGAAGGGAATGCGCCGATCCCCGATCTACATAAATGCATCTATGTTCGCCTGAATCATTCGTGATCCAGCTTTAGCTACAGAAGAAGTGAGTATAAGGGTTTTTATGAACCTTTGCAAATCGCCATTCCTAATAATGTGTTAGTTAGCCAGTTTCGCAGCTGAAGTTTAGTATGCTCCATAGATATATATATACCTAGATACCTCATCATCGTCTGTTTTTATGGGCCGCGAGTAGGGCTGCAGCTATCGATTCTTTTTGTAATCGATTAATCCAGCACTTAATCGATCGATTAATCGAGTAATCGGATAAAAACTTTTTTTGTGTTTTTAAACAACCAAAACAAATAATGCATAACGAAAATGATGTGGCTGTAAAATGATCAAGCATTTGGCTTTTATTTCTCAAAAAAAAAAAATATTTATTCAAACTTCAACATTTGAACAGTGCATGACTGAGCTGGGCGAACAAAGCTGTCCATACTCCGTTGTGAAGTGCTGAGAGGGAGAAAAAGAGGAAAAGCAATTTAGCTTATTAAAATGCACAACAGGTTTCCCCATACACAAAAGAAATATGTTTTCACAATATATCTGAAATATATTTGCATTGTTGTTCACTTATATTTATCATTTTGAAATATATTCTGAAATATAACTAAAATATATTTATTGGGCCAATTTCGAATATTTGCATATATTCCAAAAAATATATTTCAGATATATTGTGAAAACATATTTCAAATATATTTATTTTGTGTATGGGTCATGCTGTAATCTAGCCCTGAAAGTATATAGTATGTTTCATCGTAAAAGCCATTCACAACTTTTTTGACAGTAAATTGTTTCCATTGGTTAGTTGCCTTATACCACAGCTGTTAAATAATGTACGTTTATTATGTAAGGGATAAACCATGACGGCCAGTGCAATTCTATGAAAATATACCACACCTCCACGGCACGTCGTGACCGCATCACACATCACAACGTCGTGCGGTATATTTTCATTAAATTGCACTGGCCGTTGTGGTTTATCCCTTACATAATTAACGTACATTATTTAACAGCCTTCCTCTCGACTAGCAATCACATTGATTTAACGCTACATTGAATTTATTACGTTGTCTCGGGTGACGGTCCTCCGGTCTTTGAGTAGAGTGGATGCTTTCTGTTTAGATGCTGTAGCATGGACGACGTGCTGTTGTGGTATGCTAGCTCGATCTTGCAATATACACACACCACGGCGTTCTCTTTACTTTTCAATTTGAAATGATCCCAAACCTTGGACATTCTGTCGTTTTCTCTTGTTTGAGTCTTCTCTTTGCTCACTGTTACCGCTCCCATCTTCCATTTTGCTGCCCGCGCTCTCAAATCAAAACACCACTAACGACTTGCGTCTCCTTCCGCTTTTTGGGTGACGTAAGCGCGTTGTGTCATACAAAAAATAATAATTGCGAAAGAACGTGATGTGAGCTTTAAAATTATTTAAAAGAGGCTTCGAGGCAGAGGAATTTGCCTCGATATTTTTTTGTAATCGAGTTACTCGAGTTACTCGAGGAATCGTTGCAGCCCTAGCCGCGAGACATAAGCCATCCACCACGGTCTGCGAATCTTTGAGTGCATTGACTGTGTTCATCTACAACAGTAAGTTATACGCTTGTATATCTTTGAATATTCATTGATTATTATGGTGAATGTGAGATGGCAATGTATTTGGAGCGGTCGAATAGGACCTACACATATCTATGGTCTGCTCGTCGCTCCACGGAAGAGAGGGGCGGGGTCAGCAGAGCTCATTAGCATTTAAAGCAATGTGGACTAAAAACGGCCAAAGTATGATATAGACTTTTCATTAAGACCCTAAAGAATCATATCAACTTGTGGAAAATGGGCATCCGATGACCCCTTTCATTTTAGTTTAACATTTTGTTATTTAATAGATTTTTAGTGTTTAATTTTGTTTTAAGATTTAGGTTTTATTTTTATTTAATTTTTTTTAAATATTAATGTTGCATTTTTAGGTTTTAATTATTTTCATTTTCATAGTTTCATTAGTGATTTATAAATTTTTTGTAATTGTTTAATTTAGATTATTTTTATTTTTGAATTATTAATTTTATTTTACATTTTTTGATTTAATTGTTGTTTTAGATTTTTTTTAAGTGTTATATTAATTGAGCATTTCTATGATTTAATTTTTAAATAGAACATTTTACAATTCATCAAAATGAGATGCTTACTAAAAATTTAATTATAAAATATTAAAAAAAATTAAAATACATTTTAAAATAAAAACATTTATTTTTAATTTTACATTTTATGATTTTTTTGTTAAATTTTCTGTTTTAATTTGGTTGTTTATTTTTAATAATTTAAACATTAATTTTACCCTGATTTAATGTAAGTTTTTTGCTTATTTTAATATTAAAAGTATTATTTTTATTTTTATTATTCATTTTTAGAAGAGTCTTTTTATTAATCTCAATGTTACTTTTTAAATTTTTATATGTCAATTAATAATTATTTAAAAGTCATAAAAGGATCATAAGTCAAAGATTGCATGGGTGTTGCTGGATCAGCTAGTAAGGACAGGTGGAGTTCTGTGGTGTGTTTCTGAGTGCTGTCCCTGTCTCTCTCTAGCTGCAGACGCTGGGATTGAGTCCGGCCAGCATCGGCTTCAGCTGCCTGACCATGGAGTCGGACCGCTTCATCTGCATCCGAGAGAAGGTGGGCGAGCAGAACCAGGTGGTGATCGTGGACCTGAGCGACCCAAGCAACCCGATCCGCCGGCCGATCACGGCAGACAGCGCCATCATGAACCCGGCCAGCAAAGTCATCGCTCTGAAAGGTGCCCATCAAATCAGATCAAATCAGTCTGACACGCTTCATTGTGTTGCTGTTCTCTGATATGCTTCTCAGAAATCTTAACTCTCGCTCTAACCACTAAACCGCTCTCGCTCTTGCTCTGCTCTTGTTGAAGATGGTGAGTTTTTCCGTCGTTCTGGAATGATGCCTGTCAGTCATTATGCTCTGATCATTGACAGCACACATTCATATGTGACTCAGGACCACAAAACCAGTCATGAGGGTCAATTTTGTTTGAGATACAACTATTTGAAAATCTGGAATCTGAGGGTGCAAAAAAATCTAAATATTGAGAAAATCACCTTTAAAGTTGTCCAAATGAAGTTCTTAGCAATGCATATTACTGATCAAAAATTAAGTTTTGATATATTTATGGTAGGAAATTTACAAAATATCTTCATGGAACATGATCTTTACTTAATATCCTAATGATTTTTGGCATAAAGAGAAATGTATAATTTTGACCCATACAGTGTATTGTTGGCTATTGCTACAAATATACCTGTGTTACTCATGACTGCCTTTGTGCTCCAGGGTCTCATATATAACGTCTCACATGTGTGTAAACGTCTGTGTCCCATTGACTGAAGGCCGATTGACTGTGATTCCTCACATATGCATGAGCGCTGTGTGTATTTGTACTTTCTTAGCCTTATTTTGGTGACAAAATTGAGCTAAACCTTGCAAATCCTCCTTTTATGGAAATTTTTCAGTTGGGGTGTGGTAGTAGATTTTATTTGGATTTATTTTATTAATTATTTATTTGAATTTTTATGCTTTAATTTTTAGAAAATTTTATTTCATGATTTAATGATTTTATTTAAATTTTTACATTTTTGTAACTTAATTTTCAGTAAGTGTTTTATTTTCAATTATTTATTAATATATATATATTATACACTCACCAGCCACTTTATTAGGTACACCTGTTCAATTGCTTGGTAACACAAATTGCTAATCAGCCAATCACATGGCAGCGACTAAATGCATTTAGGCATCTAGATGTGGTGAAGACGACTTGCTGAAATTTAAACCGAGCATCAGAATGGGGAAGAAAGGGGATTTAAGTGACTTTGAACATGGAATGGTTGTTGGTGCCAGACGGGCTGGTCTGAGTATTTCAAAAACTGCTGATCTACTGGGATTTTCACGCACAACCATCTCTAGGGTTTACAGAGAATGGTCCGAAAAAGAGAAAATATCCAGTGAGCGGCAGTTGTGTGGACAAAAAATGCCTTGCTGATGTCAGAGGCCAGAGGAGAATGAGTAGACTGATTAGAAATGAAAGGCAACAGTAACTCAAATAAGCACTCGTTACAACCAAGGTATGCAGCATACCATCTCTGAACACACAACACGTCGAACCCTGAAGCAGATGGGCTACAGCAGCAGAAAACCACACCGGGTGCCGCTCCTGTCAGCTAACAACAGGAAACGGAGGCTACAATTCACACAGGTTCACCAAAATTGGACAACAGAAGATTGGAAAAACGTTGCCTGGTCTGATGAGTCTCGATTTCTGCTGCGACATTCAGATGGTAGGGTCAGAATTTGGCGTAAAGAACATGAAAGCATGGATCCATCCTGCCTTGTCTCAACGGTTCAGGCTGGTGGTGGGGGTGTAATGGTGTGGGGGATATTTTCTTGGCACACTTTGGGCCCATTAGTACCAATTGAGCATTGTTTAAACGCCACAGCCTACCGGAGTATTGTTGCTGACCATGTCCATCCCTTTATGACTACAGTGTACCAATCTTCTGATGGCTACTTACAGCAGGATAATGCACCATGTCACAAAGCTCAAATCATCTCAGACTGGTTTCTTGAACATGACAATGAGTTCACTTTACTCAAATGACCTCCACAGTCACCAGATCTCAATCCAATAGAGCACCTTTGGGATGTGGTGGAACGGGAGATTCGCATCATGGATGTGCAGCCGACAAATCTGCAGCAACTGCGTGATGCTATCATGTCAATATGGACCAAAATCTCTGAGGAATGTTTCCAACACCTTGTTGAATCTATGCCACAAAGAATTAAGGCAGCTCTGAAGGCAAAAGTGGGTCCAACCCAGTACTAGTTAAGTGTACCTAATAAAGTGGCCAGTGAGTGTGTATATATATATATATATATATATATATTTTATTTATTTATTTATTTGGATTTTTTTTTTTTTTTTGATAATATTTTGCTTATTTATTATGCATTTTTATTAACTTTTTAATTAATCAAAATTAATGAACACTTACTAAAAATTAATTAAATCAAAATGTAAAATGAAAAACTGTTTAACAACAAAAATATTTTTAAACTTTAAATTTAATGATTTAATTTAAGTTTTATTTTTAATTATTTATATATTTACCTTATTTATTTAAGTTTTTTACATTTTTGGTTCATTTTTAGAAAGTGTTTTATTTTACATTTATTTATCTTTTTAATGTAGTAAAATAACATTTTACATTTTTATAATTTAATAAATTTTCAGTAAGTGTTTTAATTTGATCACATTGTAACTTGTTAAAGACATTCGAGGTGAATCATGCATTTGAGGAAGTAAACCCAACACTCTTTAATGGCGTCAGACCGTAAGGACCGTCTGTTCACGTTCAGTTGCAGGGCATCATTCCTGCTCATCCAGCTTTATCGATACGCTCTTCATCATTCATCACATCCGGGTTCATGAACCCATTATAAACATTCAGTGCTTTATTATGTTTTATCTGTAATCAGATGTGGATCATGTGATCCGGCTCAGTCTGTCTCTAAAGCAGCGTTGTTATCATCAACTAAAACTGAATTCTTTAATATTCTTATCTTTTCTTATTAATTTATTTAATTTTACATTTTTACGAGTCAATTTTTAGCAAGTATTTTATTTTAAAATTGTTCTTTTTAATTAAATTTTTAGTAAATGTTTTTTGATCCGTTTTATTTTAAAATTATTTTATGTTTTCATTTTTATGATTTTATAAATTTTTGCTAAGTGTTTGATATAGATTTTTTTTATATAATTATTTATTCATTTTAATCTTAAATTTGAAGATTTAAAAGATTTTTTTCTAAAATGGTTTGGTAATCAAAATAAAATAAAATAATTTGATCAAAATAAAATAATATAAAAATGTAATGAAAAACTAACCGAAATGAGCTGAAGTATAAAAATGATTATAACTAAATTTAAATAAAAATAAACTGTTTAGAAAGAAAAAATTAAAAATAATTATGAAAATAAAAGCTAATTCAAAATAGGAATAAATATTATAATAATATATAATTAATACCAAAATAGCACTGATGCGTGTTTTCAGTGCTGCACACAGTTCTCTCATCTGTTTTTGTGATGAATACCTTAGACATTTAATATTACATCATGATTAATAATCATGACTAATTAGTGTACAGTAGTAGATTATTTCTTATTTTCAACTGTGATGCTCAGTGTGGGGGAATATTACTTTTAAAGTCAACATGAAATCCATATTTACTTCCTTAATTCACATTTCTGGTGTAAATGTGAATGATTCATTAGTGCATGTTATTCTTAAGAGATGCTTGTCTTCATAATCATTCATCAGAATGTAATAATTAGCTCTGTTTCTCTGAAACAACTTTCATTTTCAGTCGTTTGATGCATTTAATGGGAATGTTTTTAACTGTGTTTATTAGTAAATACATTAAACAAATAATCTACACTGTTTTGGGTCATTTTAAGGCATAAAACTAAAAGAAACTAATCAAAGTATTGGAGTACTTGTGTTCCGGATATTCAGTGTTGAGTGTGTGAGGTCAAAGGTCGTGTGTGGTGTGTGTGTCCCGCAGCGGCGCGGACGCTGCAGATCTTTAACATGGAGATGAAGAGTAAAGTCAAGGCTCACACCATGACGGATGAAGTGCTGTTCTGGAGGTGGATCTCGGTGAACACCGTCGCCCTGGTTACAGACACGGCCGTCTATCATTGGAGCATGGAGGGAGACTCTCAGCCGATCAAGATGTTCGATCGTCACGCCAGTCTCGCGGGATGCCAGATCATCAACTACAGAACGGACGAGCAGCAGAAGTGGCTCCTGCTCATCGGGATATCAGCGCAGGTGAGTGTGTGTGTGTGTGTGAGAGAGAGAGAGAGAGAGAGAGTATGTGTGTGTGTGTGAGAGAGAGAGAGAGAGTGTGTGTGTGTGTGTGTGTGTGAGTGAGAGAGAGTGTGTGTGTGTGTGTGTGTGTGAGTGAGAGAGAGTGTGTGTGTGTGTGTGTGAGAGAGAGAGAGAGAGAGAGAGAGAGAGAGTGTGTGTACCTGTTTATACTGCATTGTGGGGGACCAAATGTCCCCACAAGGATAGTAAAACCTGAAATATTTGACATTGTGGGAACCGGCCTGCGACAAAATATTGTTTGGTCAGTATAAAGTAATAGAAGTCTATGGAAAGTCTGCACAATTCACAGAAGCACATAAATACCAGGTACACACACTCACACACTCTCTCTCACACTCTTTCTGTGTGTGTGTGTGAGAGAGAGTGTGTGTGTGTGTGTGTGTGTGTGTACCTGGTATTTATCATGTTATAGGGACCAAATGTCCCCACAAGGATAATAACATCAGTAAATTTTGACCTTGTGGGGACATTTTAGGTCCCCATGAGGAAACAAGATTATTAATAATACAGAATAAGTTTTTTGAAAATGTAAAAATGCAGAAGGTTTCCTGTAAGGGGTAGGGTTAGGTGTAGTGTTGGTGTAGGGCTATAGAAAATACAGTTTGTACAGTAGAAAAACCATTACGCCTATGGAATGTCTCCATAAAAACGCGTGCGTGTGTGAAGGTAATTCATCTTTCAGTTTTGCTGCACCAGCACTTGCATGATGTATTGGGACGACGACACTGAATAAACACTCATTTTTCACATTTTTGTGCTGATTGTCGGGGAAAGATTCTCTGAACTTTGACATACATTTTGAAGCTTGTTTCTGCCATGGTGTAACAATTTATAAGCTCAAAAGGGAATTGTATATAAATAATTACAATTAATTATGATTAATTACAATTATTTATATCGGCTGACAGTAATCGCATAATTAAATTGCCATCATCTAATCTGTCCGTCCAGCAAACATTCAGTGTAAGTTAATATCAACTCTAAGAATGGATACTTTCTTGGCCACAGAAAATGCCTTTCTAAGTATTAATACATTAGAGCATGTAGTAAGGGTCAAAAATCGTAAAGGGACATTAATTTGCAAGGCAGAACCAGAAACTGATGTAATTTGTGCACAAGGGTTTTATTAACTAAACACTAACACAGAGTAGTCTAACAAACAAACAAACAAACAAACAATCACTCATACATGGGAAAGGGCTAATGAGAGTTGATGGATGAAACCATCAGGAAACCAGAGAATGAAGCTATGAAAAGAGTCAGTTAACCACCTGAATAAAACCATCAGCGCCATTCATAACAGGGTCTATAAACTAGAACACAAGAACAGTAATAATATGCACAATGATCTGAAGATATGTGTGTTCATTCAAAGAAAGGTTTTTCTATGACTGAATTAGAGAAGAGTGCATTTTTATGATATAATGTGTTTTTCCTAAGGGAATATGAGTTGCTCTGCCCGCATTCCTTTGAGCAATAAAACACGTGTTATCAGATCAGTTGCCATGGAACCAGAGGTTCTTAGGTGTTAATGCATTTATAATGAAGGGTCTTTTGGGTTAGGTGAGGGGGCATAAGAGATTATTTGTTAAATATAGCAAATAGTTTTGTGTCTGATTGGTCCAAATGTTACAATGGGATAAATAACACCATAAATTAATAAAAAGGTAATTGCACATTTTTTATCTCACAATTTGGACTGACTTACTATTACAAATTTATATCTCATGTTTATGATTTTTTCCCCCATCAGAATTCTTGCAATCTTGCAATTCAATTATTTAGTTTTTAGTCATTTTTATATTTTTGTATTTTATTTTAATTTTTTATTGAATTTTTTTTTTTAATTTGACATTTTTATGATTGAATAAATTTTTAGTGTTTTACTCGTATTGTTTTTATTATTTTAAATGTATATTATTTAATTTTAGCAAGTGTTTTATTTTTTATAGTTTTTTAATTAGTCATTGTAAATTTACATTTTTATGATTGAATATTGTTTGTTGTATTTTTATTTTTAAATGATTTAATATTAGTTTAATCTTAATGGTTTTCCATTTTAAAGCAATTAAAAAATCAGTTATTAAAAGTCTATATTTTAAAGTAAAATATAGATATTGAATGAAAAACTTGAACTTAAAAAAACTACATGAAATAATGAACAAGCTGAAGTGCTAAAATGATTCAAGCTAAAATTTAAATAAAAATAAATTAAATCTATTTAGATATAAAAATAAAACTAATTTAGAAATATAAAATGATGTAAAGATGTAAAATCAATTACAATGCAATTTATTTCTGTGATGTGCAGCTGTATTTCCAGCATCATTACTCCAGTCTTCAGTGTCACATGATCTTCAGAAATTATTCTAATATACTGATTTACTGCTCAACAAACATTTCTGATTATTATCAATGTTGAAAACAATTCATGTTTTTGTGAAAACTGAGACATTTCATTTTTCAGGATTCTTTGATGAACAGAAATTTCAAAAGAACAGCATTTATTTAACTTTTGTAACATTCTAAATGTTTTACTGTGACTTCTGATGAATGTAATAAGTGTTAGTTTGTGAATGTTGGCTTGGTGTGTAACTCTGTCCTGGTCTCTGGCTCCTGCAGCAGAATCGGGTGGTCGGTGCCATGCAGTTGTTCTCTGTGGACCGTAAGGTTTCTCAGCCCATCGAGGGTCACGCGGCTGCGTTTGGACATTATAAACTGGAGGGAAACACAAACGCTTCGACGCTCTTCTGCTTCGCCATCAGAGGGCAGGCGGGAGGAAAGGTGGCATTAGACGCCATCACATTCATACGGCTGAGTTGAGTGTGTTTATGTGGTTTTTCTGGAGCATAAAGCTGTTTTTTGTCTTCTCCAGCTGCACATCATCGAGGTCGGTCAGCCTCAGGCCGGTAACCAACCCTTCACTAAGAAAGCAGTGGACGTGTTTTTCCCTCCTGAAGCACAGACGGACTTTCCCGTGGCCATGCAGGTCAAACCTTTACCACACTAATGAGACATCAGTCACTTCCGGAAGTAAAAACTCCATTCATTTTCTCCAGACAAATTGATTTTTTAACAAAAACTGATAAACCTTTAAAGACAGAGCTGTTGTGAGCTCTGAGGTTGTTAATCATTTGAATGTGCTTTTGCTGAACCCATCTGTTCACATTAACTTATTTTTTAAATAATCATGTTTAATAGCAGAATTCATGGTTGAAAACTACATTACCCATGATGCTGTACAGAAATTCTACCAATCAGAGAGTTGCGGCAAGCAAAGTGCACCAATAGAGATATTTAGCTCCGCCCCCTCCCACGAAACATCATGATGTAATCAAGCTGGTCTCCCCATGCTCTTAAAATACTTAAATATTTGTATATATATATATATGCATATTTTGCAGTAAACTTGGATCTATAAATACAACCAACAACTTTACATTAGTAGCTTTATATTTCTCTGTCGTAATTAATTCAATTATGTTATTCACAATGCTGGGTAGATTACTTTCAAATTGTTGTCCGTTACTGATTACATGATGAAAATTGTAGTTGGTAATGTAATCTAGGTAATGCTTACTTTCTAGATGACTTTTTACCTAACTTGCTTTAAACTTCCCATTAAATGTGCCACACTGATATTAAAAAGCACAGAGAAAGAAAACATATTTCGTTATTTGATATCACCGTCATAATGTGCATTAAACAGGCTTAATGTAAAAACTTCAGTGGGTTTGAGAGTTAATAAAAAGCTAATATTTAATTCACTCATAAAATAATATATAATAAAACACTTGAACACTAAAAACAGAAATGTTTAATTTGTTTACCTGCATGTCTATGTGATCATTTACCTACATCAGAAAACTGTGACCATCCAAATGTCTGATCCTCAGGGATATTTCAACTTAATATTTTATGTCAAAGTGGGTGGCTGAAAAAAAAAAAGTTTTGTGAATCCCTGCATTACATAAACAAATATTAATAAAACAGCAGTGGCATCACATGTCTAAAGTTTTCAGAGATAATAGTATCACTTTAAGATTTTTAAAGAAGAATAATTAGGGAAAATCAATAAATTATGAATAATTTGCTGACGTTTTATTAGTATGTAATCATGTAATCCATAAAAATTAACTGCAATCTGATTATGAGCATTTTAAAATGTAATACAATCTAATTATGAGTACTTCATTTATTGAATCTGATTACTGTATGTAAACCAGATGATGTGTAATCAGTTACTACCAGCACTGGTCATTCACAGTGCTTCGTGGGATTGTAGTTATTTCTCTTATTTAAGTTGTTAAGTTCACAGTTTTGTATCTATGTCTTTCTGTCCAATTTTCATTTACTTTTTTGCTTCAAATCAAAGTTTGCAATGTTGTGATTCTCCTCGTAGCTGTTTGGTTTGGTTCATACACTCAATGGCCACTTTATTAGGTACACCTTGCTAGTACCGGGTCGGACCCACTTTTGCCTTCAGAAGTGCCTTAATTCGTGGCATAGATTCAACAAGGTGATGGAAACATTCCTCAAGAGATGTTGGTCCATATTGACATGATAGCATCACGCAGTTACTGCAGATTTGTGGGCTGCACGTCCATGATGCGAATCTCCCGCTCCAGCACATCCCAAAGGTGCTCTATTGGATTGAGATCTGGTGACTGTGGAGGCCATTTGAGTAAAGTGAACTCATTGTCATGTTCAAGAAACCAGTCTGAGATGATTTGAGCTTTGTGACATGGTGCATTATCCTGCTGGAAGTAGCCATCAGAGGATGGGTACACTGTAGTCATAAAGGGATGGACATGGTCAGCAACAATACTCAGGTAGGCGGTGGCGTTTAAACGATGCTCAATTGGTACTAAGAGGCCCAAAGTGTGCCAAGAATATATCCCCCACACCATTACACCACCACCACCAGCCTGAACCGTTGAGACAAGGCAGGATGGATCCATGCTTTCATGTTCTTTACGCCAAATTCTGACCCTACCATCTGAATATTGCAGCAGAAATCGAGACTCATCAGTCCAATCTTCTATTGTCCAATTTTGGTGAGCCTGTGTGAATTGTAGCCTCCGTTTCCTGTTCTTAGCTGACAGGAGCGGCACCCGGTGTGGTCTTCTGTTGCTGTAGCCCATCTGCTTCAGGGTTCGATGTGTTGTGTGTTCAGAGACGGTATTCTGCATACCTTGGTTGTAACGAGTGGTTATTTGAGTTACTGTTGCCTTTCATCTCTAATCAGTCTGCTCATTCTCCTCTGATCTCTGACATCAACAAGGCATTTTCGTCACACAACTGCAGCTCACTGGATATTTTCTCTTTTTCGGACCATTCTCTGTAAACCCTAGAGATGGTTGTGTGTGAAAATCCCAGTAGATCAGCAGTTTTTGAAATACTCAGACCAGCCCGTCTGGCACCAACAACCATTTCACGTTCAAAGTCACTTAAATCCCCTTTCTTCCCCCTTTATTCTGATGCTCGGTTTGAACTTCAGCAAGTCGTCTTCACCACATCTAGATGCCTAAATGCATTGAGTTGCTGGCATGTGATTGGCTGATTAGCAATTTGTGTTACCAAGCAATTGAACAGGTGTCCCTAATAAAGTGGCTGGTGAGTGTATCTTATAATGCTTTAATGTAGACTCTTTTAAAAGTCCCTATGGGAAAAATGAATGGTAAAAATACTTCCATTAAAAGTACTGGTATAGATGCACTCTATTACCTGATGACAGAAGAGTTGCTGATCACATGTTGAATTATGTTCACGTGCACTCTTGTGTTTTCTCTCTCAGATCGGCACTAAGCACGGCGTCATCTACCTCATCACTAAATACGGTTATTTTCACATGTATGATCTGGAGTCGGGCGTGTGTATTTACATGAACCGCATCAGCGCTGAAACCATATTCGTCACGGCCGCTCACGAGAGCACATCCGGGATCATCGGGGTCAATAAGAAGGGGCAGGTACACACATCTGTACATACAACACTGAAAACTGTGGCTTGCACCAGTGGCCTAGGCCCCCTCATTTACATGTCCTCAAAACTTTGAAGCCTTTATCACACTTCTGCGTTCGAAAAAGCGGAAGATTCAAATAGTGCGGGGCTTTTCACATGTCGCGCCTAAAAAAGCGTGGAAAACGCTAGGCGCGTCGCTTTCTCCTTCTTTCCAAGCGCTCTGTAGCGTCTGCTGTTGCTAAGCAACCTAGAACCATGCTCTCCATGAAGTTTCAGCAAAGGATAAATGGATTTCCAGCAGTAAAAATCGCATGCTACTAAATTTATCAATTAAAAATAAGTTTGATCATCTTAATCAAGTTATATTCTCCGTGATTGCGTGCAACGATTGAATGTCATTATACTGTGAACAAGAACGGGAGGAGGTTAATCACAATAAATATTATGAAAAAATAAACTAAATAATATAAAAAATTTAATTAAATCAGTCTGAGTATTCCTCTGGCAGTAACTCATTTTAAGATGAGCCCCCCCAAAATTAAAATTCTGGCTACACCACTGGCTTGCACAAGAAAACAGGCCAAAAACATCAATAGAATGCATGCTTTCTGGTGTCCAGCATTGTGCATTTTATATTTCCTTTACTGATGCATGAACTGAACTGGGTTTGTCTGTTATTATAAGCTACATGTTATGTTTATTATGCTCATAGTTAGCATTCTGTTTGCTGTATATCATAATAAATTGAATGTTTTTTAAAAGTTGAAATTGCTGTTCCAATATAATTAAAAATGACAAAAAATAATAATTACATTCATTTTAGGTCTATTTAATTTTCAATATATTTAATACATTTTATATGTATGTATGTATGAGTATATATGTGTGTGTGTGTGTGTGTGGTTTATAGTTTTTACATTTATTTATGTTTACCTATTTTTTATGTCTTTGTTTATTGATTTGATTGAATGTGAAGTATTTTATCTGTCAGAATTAGCATTAAATTAGTATTTAATCTGTCAGAAGAGTTATTATATATACTAATAAGCATCAAGTATTATAGAGGTATAATTACAGCTAAATATAAAATAATAATTATAATTAAATGTATAACTAAATAAATATAATTAAATTAAATATAATTATTTAAACAATTGCTTTTAAACTGCTGATTAATTAATAAGAGTCCATTCCAGTATTCCAGAGTTATAATTATAACTAAATCTAAAATAAAAAATTCTTAAATAAATATATAATATATAAAAAAAATCTTATTAAATAAATATAGAACTAAATAAACATATTATAATTAAATATAATAATAATAAAAAACTGATTTATAAAATGACAATTGACCAAGGATGTTCAATATTTCAGTTATAATTATAACTAAATATAATAATTAGAATTGAATAAATACAATTATTAAAAATAACAGCTTTTAAAATGAAAATTGATCAATGAGAGTCAAGTATTCCAGAGTTATATTTATAACTGAATATAAAATAATACTTAAAAATAAATCAATATAAAACTGAATAAATATAATAATTAAATACAATAATAAAAAAAACAGCTTTTGACTAATCAGAATAAAATATTCCAAAGTTATAATTATAATGAAATTGTAATTATGAATAAACAAATAAGATTAAATTGTATTATTATTATTTAAAAACATTTATTTTTTAAAAAAATTTTAAATAACAATTGGTTTAGATTTTCATCCCAATCTGTCCAAAAGTTTCAGTTTTCAATGATCGTGTTTAGTTACTCCACGTGTGTCACTAATGTGTGTGTGTGTGTTTAGGTGCTGTCGGTGTGTGT
Organism: Barbus barbus; assembly: GCF_936440315.1. NCBI lineage: Eukaryota > Metazoa > Chordata > Actinopteri > Cypriniformes > Cyprinidae > Barbus > Barbus barbus. The sequence goes on from NC_136757.1 coordinate 28,861,858, forward strand.
GGAGGAGGAGAATGTAGTAAATTACGTGACTAACGTGCTGCAGAATCCCGAGCTGGCGTTGCGTTTGGCGTTACGCAGCGATCTTCCCGGAGCCGAGGAGCTCCTGACACACAAGTTCAACACGCTCTTCTCTCAGGGCAACTACACCGAGGCGGCCAAAGTCGCAGCGTCGGCTCCCAAGGTCCCTGAAAACACACACACACACAGAGCTCAAACAGAGTCACACTGAATCATTGTCCGGCTGCTTTTAAATGAACATTTCATTATAAAACAAAAGTTCTTCTTTGGCCAGATTAGCCTACACTGTCTTAAAGCATAAACACAGGCTTCACTCCCGTCTTTTCCTCTGTTTCTCAGGGTGTGTTGCGAACGGCAGAGACCGTCCGGCGGTTCCAGGCCGTCCCGGCGCAGGGTGGCCAGCCGTCTCCGCTGCTGCAGTATTTCGGGGTTCTGCTGGACCGCGGGCAGCTCAATAAGCTGGAGTCGGTGGAGCTCTGCAGGCCGGTGCTGCAGCAGGGACGAACACAGCTGCTGGAGAAGTGGCTCAAGGGAGAGAAGGTGCCATATTCATCACTCTTTACCATTTATTACTTATCAACTCATTCATTTGTTCAGTTTATCTGTGCATTTATACAGCATGGAAAATAAAAGTTAAATTTACATAGCATTTTTTGACAGTTTAAACAAAACGACTCACCCACCACAGATATTACATTTGAAGTTTTTAATTAAATTATATATTTTTTAAAATGACTTAAAATATGTAATTTGTAAACAATATTTTTTGCAAGGGTTTCTGTTAACATCGGCTTAAAGTTTTGAAGTGAAATTTAAATTGTTGTGCATTATTTGTCAAAGGAATGATCAGTTGACATCTCAATTTTTATTTTTTGTCTGTTTAAAAATTAAGTTGGTTAAAATGCATCTATAATATTTAATTATTATGCATGAAATATGCACTTGATTGGCCATGGTCTATAACACTTACCGTAAAATGCTATTTTAGTATAATTTGTATAGTTTTATAGCATTTAGCATTTATTATAATTTTGAATTCTCTTTTAATTTTATATTTTAAAGTATTTATTTTTAATTTCTATATAAATTTTATATATAGATCTCAGTTTTAGTTCTAGTAATTTTAGTGCTTCAACTGAAACTTATTTATTTTATTTAGTTGCCAAGGCAACGTTTTCATTTAAGTAATTTTCATTAAGTTTACATTCAATTTTTTATCTAATAGCTATATTTTAATCTTACCTAATATATTTTTCAGCTTGATTTCAATGCCGTTTTAATATTAGTTAATTACTTTTGATGGTTGGATTGGCCCTGTCTTTTATAGTATTTATTATTTTTTTGAATTAGCTTTTTATTTAACATTTTCAGTTTTCATTAAAATTTTGTTTTTATTTTTACTTTTTATTTTTATATTTTACTCATTTTGTTGTGTACTTTTTAAATTTATAGTAGTTTTTATTTATTTATTTTTTTCACTTCTATATAGATTTTTATCTTAGTTTTAGTGCTTCAACTAAAACTCATTTATTTCATTCGGTTGTCAAGGCAACATTTCTAAATTTTGCCTACATTAAGTTAAATTAAGATGAGGTTTTTCATCTGATATTTATATGTATTTTTTTCAGCTTTATTTCAGCTACCCAAAACTATTTGTAAAGTAGTTGAAGTATTAGACAACAATGACAACACTGAAAGTGACTTGAGTGTTTGCCGTCCGGTTAGTGATGTTTTTCCCATGATGCCCTGCAGCTGGAGTGCTCGGAGGAGTTGGGTGATCTGGTGAAGGCGGCTGACGTCACTCTGGCCCTCAGCGTTTACCTGCGAGCGAATGTTCCTGCTAAAGTCGTGCAGTGCTTCGCTGAGACGGCGCAGTTCCAGAAGATAGTGCTCTATGCTAAGAAGGTACCGGCGTTCCCCTCAAACACTCTATTCCGCCCTCATCTGTGTCTCTGCTCTGGTGTGACTGACGTGTTGTTTTGGGGCAGATGGGATATTCTCCAGACTGGGTGATGCTGTTGAGGAGTGTGATGAGATCCGGTCCTGATCAGGGCCTTCAGTTTGCTCAGATGCTGGTTCAGGATGAAGAACCGCTGGTCAACATCAACCAGGTATCAAACACGGACATTTCAGTTATTTCTAGAGTGAAATCGATCTAGTGCACTTAAATGTTTGTGTCCCTTCAGATTCACTTTCTTGTTAACTAAAACTAAAACCATAAAAAAAAAATGTTTTGTTACTTGAAATAATCTTTAACTTTAAATAAATAAATAAATAAAATAAACATGACAAAACTGAAAAACAGAAACAGAAAATTGTAAACATTTTCATTTAAAATTTTAAAAATTTGATTTTTTTATTTAAAAATGTAAAAATTTGAATTGAAAATTTGGAAAATTTGAATTTAAAAAAGTTACAATTTTAATTTAAAAATGTAAAAATGTTAATTTAAAAATGTAAAAATGTTAATTTAAAAATGTAAAAATTAATTTAAAAATGTAAAAATTTTAATTTAAACAGAAAATATAAAAATAAACACAAGTTACTAAAACTTTAAAATTAAAATTAAAACCGAAAATATAAAAATTACTTACTAAAACTTTAATTAAAATTAAAATGAAAAACAGAAGATTTAAAAATTAAAATAAATGACTAAAACTTTAAAATTAAAATAGAAAATAGAAAAATAAAAATGAGTTATTAAAACTTTAATTAAAATTAAACTAAAAATCTAAATATAAAGCTAAAAAAGAGTAGCTTAAACTTTAACTAAAATTAAAACAGAAAATATAAAACTAAAGACTAGTTACTAAAACCCAGTTAAAATGAAAATAAAAACAGAAAATATAAACAGAAAAACTAGTTAGTAAAACTTTAATTAATTAAAATAAAAACAAAATATAAAAATAAAACTAATTTAAAATATTAATAAAAGCTATAACAGGATATCTAAAAATAGCACTGCTCCACACCGTGACTGCACTCATCACTGACCCTGTGTGTGTGTGTGTGTGTTTTGAGGTGGTGGATGTCTTTATGGAGGGGAATCTAGTGCAGCAGTGTACTTCATTCCTATTGGACGCTCTGAAGAACAACAGGCCGGAGGAGGGGCCTCTGCAGACACGCCTCCTGGAGATGAACCTCATTCACGCCCCTCAGGTGAACCAATCAAACACACAATCGTCAATTTGATTTCACAGATACTATTTAAACTAAACTGATCTAGACAATGACATCTCTGAACTCAATAATGAAATGCCTTTAACTGAAAATTGAGTGTTTCATCTTATTTCTATACATTACTGACACTCTATCCTCCAATTTGATACTGTTAAGTGCTTGACACAATCTGTATTGTTAAAAGCGCTATATAAATAAAGCTGACTTGACTTGACAAAGCTCATGCAACCGCGAGAGCGATTCGAAAGCTTAAGGATCCGTCTGCTCTCTTATCGCTCTCGCAGTACTATGATGTCATTCTGCGCAGCGCCGCTTCAAGTCGAACGCACCTATTATTATACAAGATGAGTACCACCACAATATTATAATAATGTCTGAGAAACTTTTGAACTTGGACCATCTGAGAACCAGTGTTATTTTAGTTTTTTCTATTTTTAGTTTTAATTTAATAAAAAAAAATTTTGACCATTTAATAACTAGTTTTTTTTATTATTATTATTATTTATATTCTATTATAGTATTTATAGAGGTATATATTTATCAAGTTTATTTATAAATACTTTTAACGTTTTAGTGCTTTTGTCATTTTGATTATTATAATTATTTTAATATTAACATTTCTTATTTTTTGTTTAAGTGAGTTTTTCCATTTAATATATATATTTTCATTTTAATGTTATTTCTATTAATGCAAACCATTTTTTATTTATTTAGCTAAAAATAATAACACTGCAGAGGATGGCCAATGCAAATAAAAAAAATCACTGTTTTCGGTCAGAATTAAAATGTAAACCCAAATGTTTAGTTTGTATGTTTTGCATTTTGTTGACGAAGTGTAGCTTATTTTTAGCCTAGCTTAGCTCTTTCATACTCATGCCAAGACTTTCATACTCAATAAATGAGAGAGTCTGATTCTCCAAAAACACTATAAACGCACATTACATCATCATTTCGACTTTGGAGCTTTGAAAACCAGAAGCATATCACAACAAGACTTTTGCCTGTTGTGTGTGTGTGTGTGTGTGTGTGTGTGTGCAGGTAGCAGACGCGATCCTGGGGAATCAGATGTTCACTCACTACGAGCGCGCTCACATCGCTCAGCTGTGTGAGAAAGCCGGTTTACTGCAGAGAGCTCTGGAGCATTACAGCGACCCCTACGACATCAAACGGGCCATCGTACACACACACCTGCTCAACCCTGAGGTGTGTCTGTGTGTGTGACAGCTAAAGCACTCAGCAAGTGCATTGTTATGTGATTTTTATATCGTTTCCTGAGGTTAAAACAGTCATAATTTTGATATAAACAGTCATTTTCTACCCTGAATTTCGCCTCTGATTTGCTCAATCTGTTGGAAGGGGCGTGTCTGCTGTGGGACTTCAATGGAAACGCCCACTGCTGTGATTGGCTAACATCTTTGCATACTAAATGAGCATTACATGTGAACTTGTGCTGCATTTTTACTGTAACAGCCGCCAAGATGAACTAATTATGAACAGTGTTGATGATAGCGTTATATTTAGAGCATCGAAGGTTGCAATAGAAGTAAAATAAAATATGTATTTAAAATTTTAATGTATTTACTATAAAATAATTAGTATTTTTATTTAATGCTCTTTTGAATTTTAAAATATAATATTATCACACTTGAAGTTTTTGTTTATTATTTAAAAAACAAAGTAAAGTGCAATAATACTATTATTGCTATTATTAAGTATTTTATTTTTTACAGTTATATTTAATGAGTGTGAGCACCAAACCAAATCTCTAGGTGCTCACATGGGAACCAGAATGGAAAACATATGTGACAGACTACAATACTCCGACTACAATTATAAATAAAACTAACTTTGATCGCAATAATAGAGAAGTTGATTGTGTAGTCACTGGTTTGATTCCCTAATGCATAAACAGCAGTAAAACATCTGTACATGAGCCTTTATATATTACACTTATCTATTACACTTATTTATATATTACACATGAAATGCAGTTTCAGATTTTTACATTATTTTTCTCAAGGTTAGTTTATAAAGAATGTTTTTTGCACCAAAAAAAGGTCTTTATTTTCTTAACAATAGTATCGCTCTTGTGATTGATGGACAGACATGAGTTTTTTCAGAAACTCCTCTTGATTATATATGCTGATGACGCATGTTGACGGGAAATTGTGACAATTCTCCCAATTTCAGATCCTTAGACAATAGAAGGGTAGAAAACAATAATTCATATTAAAATGGGGAGTTTGTTTTGTGTTTTGAAACATGCAGTGTATTCTTGTGTGTAAATATCAAGAACATTTAAAAAAAAAAAAATTAAATTAAAATTTTTACATTTTTAAGTTCAAATGTTTACTTTTTTTTAATTCAAATTTTTACATTTTTAAATTCAAATTTTTACATTTTTAAATTCAAATTTTTGCATTTTTAAATTCAAATTTTTACATTTTTAAATTCAAATTTTTACATTTTTAAATTCAAATTTTTGCATTTTTAAATTCAAATTTTTACATTTTTAAATTCAAATTTTTACATTTTTAAATTCAAATTTTTGCATTTTTAAATTCAAATGTTTACTTTTTTTCATTCAAATGTTCACATTTATAAATTCAAATGTTTACTTTTTTTAAATTCAAATTTTCTACATTTTCAATTCAAATTTTTACATTTTTAAATTCAAATGTTTACATTTTTAAATTCAAATTTTTTCTTTTTTAAATTCAAATTTTTACATTTTTAAATTAAAAAAAATAAAAATTTTACAATTTTAAATGAAAATGTTTACAATTTTGAATTAAAATTTTTAATATTTTAAATTCAATATTCAAATTCAATAATGTATGAATGACGTTATTGTCTGTCAGAGTAGTATTGAACATTTAGTTTTGTTATTCTTCTCTTTCTCTGTCAGTGGCTGGTGAATTTCTTTGGCTCTCTCTCTGTCGGCGACTCCGTCGAGTGTTTGAGGGCCATGTTGACTGCAAACCTGCGTCAGAACCTGCAGCTGAGCGTTCAGATCGCGACCAAGTACCACGAGCAGCTGGGAACGCAGACGCTGGTGGAGCTGTTTGAGTCGTTCAAGAGCTACGAGGGTGAGACGCTCACGACCGTGTGTGTTTGTGAGGCTTCAGAGGGGTTTGAGGCTGGTGTGGTGAATGATTCCTCATTTCTGTGTCTCGCTCAGGTCTGTTTTATTTTCTGGGCTCTATCGTGAACTTCAGTCAGGACCCTGATGTGCACTTCAAGTACATTCAGGCGGCGTGTAAGACGGGTCAGATCAAAGAGGTGGAGCGCATCTGTCGAGAGAGCAACTGCTACAACGCCGAGCGCGTCAAGAACTTCCTCAAGGTACATGAGAGAGAAACCAAGCTCATTGATGCATTCAGTTCAACAAAATCTGTCAATAAATCCAGTTCAGTGCATCTGTCTTCATATATGGGACTTTTATTGGCGCAATATTAACAGAAGCATTAATACAGTTATTGTGATACAAATAATAACACCATTAAAAAAGCATTCAACATTAGATTACATTTACATTTTATTAATCAAATTATCTATTTATTTTCATTTATTGAGTTTCATTAAATTAATAATAAAAGAAATATTAACTATAACTTATTTACATTTTTACATTTAATTAACCTTTTATTTTAATTAATTGAATGAGTTGAATTGAATAAATAACAATAAAATAAAAATTCAACATTAGTTTTACATTACATTTTTAATGTAATAATTTACAGTGTATTTTAATTAAACTTAATTAACAACAATAAAATGAACCTTTAACATTAGCTTATGTTAAATTTTTACATGCAATTATTAACAGTTTATTTTAATTGAATAAACTGAATTAAACCAATAACAATAAACATTCAAGGCTGGCATAAATGCACATTTTTATTTTAATTAATGATTTGAATTCAGTTGAATTAATAAGAATAAATAATTGAACCTTAGCGTATGTTTACCATTTTTTATTTAATTGTTAAAAGTTTAATTAAATTTTCAACAATCTCCCCTTTTTTGCATTTCTCTTTGATTACAATTTTTATAATAATTAATATAATAACTGTTTATGAATTGTTCATTGTTGTCTCACTCTCTACTGCTTTGAATATATAAATGCATTCTAATTCTTTTTGACAATAGAATATAGCTTTGTTTGTGATGCCAGTAAAAGCTCATCAGACTGTAATCAGGTCTTTGTCGTGTCGTTGCACAGGAAGCCAAACTCACCGATCAGCTTCCTCTCATCATCGTGTGCGACCGCTTTGATTTCGTCCACGATCTCGTGCTCTACTTGTACCGCAACAGCCTGCAGAAGTACATCGAGATCTACGTACAGAAGGTACAGCGAGAGTCCTGAGCTCATCACACACACACACACACACTGCTGATCTGGAGAGTTGATGTGTGTGTTTGCGCTGGTGCAGGTCAATCCCAGCAGGCTGCCAGCGGTGGTCGGAGGTCTGCTGGATGTCGACTGCTCCGAGGACACCATCAAGAGTCTGATCCTCGCCGTACGAGGAGATTTCAGCACAGACCAGCTGGTGGAGGAAGTGGAGAAAAGAAACCGGTATAACGGATCCCGTCCTGTCCTTTTTCTTCACCTGCTGCTTCTCTCAAGATCAAAACACAATTTCACATGAAAAATGCATTTTTTTCTATCAGTGAAGTGAAAAGTCATTAGATGCATAATATAATATAATATAATACAATATGTGACCCTGGACCACAAAACCAGTCATAAGGGTCAATTTGTCAAAATTAAGATTTATACATCATCTAAAAGCTGAATAATCTTTCCATTGATGTATGGTTTGTTATGATCGGACAATATTTGTCTGAGATACAACTATTAGAAAATCTGGAATCTGAGGGAGCAAAAAAATCTAAATATTGAGAAAATCTCCTTTAAAGTTGTTCAAATGAAGTTCTTAGCAATGCATATTACTAATCAAAAATTAAGTTTTGATATATTTACAGTAGGAAATTTACAAAATATCTTCATGGAACATGATCTTTACTTAATATCCTAATGATTTCTGTCATAAAAGAAAAATGTATAATTTTGACACATACAATGTATTGTTGGCTATTGCTACAAATATACCCCAGCGACTGAAGACTGGTTTTGTGCTCCAGGGTCACATATAATAATATGGCAAAATGTAATTTACCAGTATCTTTAACTAGTGTGATGATAACTAGTGTGTGTTTCTTTTATTTGCCAGTTTGTTATCACAGTATTTCAAGGTATTAGTAAATTGTAGGTTGCCAAGGAAAAATATATAAATTCAAAAATATGTAAAATAAAAAAATATTTAATATATTGTAAAATTCAATGTATCATGAAAACTCAATCAAAGCTCACAAATGAATAACACCCTTGATTATTTTTAGTTAAGTATATACCGTATTTTTCTTCTCATATTAAACATTTTTAAATCTACTATATCAAATGTTTACTATATATAACATATGTAATGATGTATTCATGAATATAAACAAATCGACTATATGTAAGATTAAAATATACTAATATAAAATGAATTTACTATATAAAAATGTATATACTAATATAGAATGAATTTACTATGTATAAAATAAAAATAAATGTAATATATAAAGAGCAAATGCATATCCAATATCATCAAAAAGACCATTTTTTCTTATTAAATATTTTTGTTGAGATAAATTATTTTAATCTCTGTATTACCCAGTCCTAACTCATAGTGTGACAGTCAGATCCATCAGTGTCTCGTTTTCTCCAGACTGAAGCTGCTCTTGTCCTGGCTGGAATCACGTGTTCAGGAGGGCTGTGAAGAACCCGCTACCCACAATGCACTGGCAAAGATCTACATAGACAGTAACAACAATCCTGAGCGCTTCCTCCGAGAAAATCTGCACTACGACAGCGCGACCGTGGGCCAATACTGCGAGAAGAGAGACCCGCACCTCGCCTTTGTGGCCTATGAGAGAGGACAGTGTGACCTGGAGCTCATACAGGTGTCTTCTGCTCTCCACGGCTGCATTTATTTAATCAAAAATACCATAAAATCATTAATATTATGACATATGTTTACAATTTAAAATAACCAGTCTCTGTTTGAATATCTGTTAAACTGTAATTTATTTGTGTGATCAAAGCTGTATTTTCAGCATCATTACTCCAGTCTTCAGTGTCACATGATCCTTCAGAAATCATTTTAATATGCTGATTTGCTGCTCTATAAATATAAATCAGTGTTTTCTGTCCTCCTGTAGGTGTGCAATGAGAACTCCCTGTTTAAAAGCGAGTCGCGGTATCTGGTGCGGCGGAAAGACCCAGATCTTTGGGCTCAAGTTCTGGAGGAGACGAATCCGTACAGACGGCCGTTGATAGATCAGGCACGAGTCGCACCTGAAACATCTACAGATATCATGCAGTGTGTGATCACTGAGATGTTAATGATGAGGATTGTGTGCACAGGTGGTTCAGACGGCTCTGCCGGAGACGCAGGATCCAGAGGAAGTGTCTGTGACGGTGAAGGCGTTTATGACGGCCGATCTGCCCAATGAACTCATTGAACTTCTGGAGAAGATTGTTCTGGAGAACTCCATATTCAGTGAACACAGGTCAGTCTGAGTGACTCCTGTCACGCCGCTTGAGATCAAATTCATATAACAGAGACCAGATATCACGAGCTGAAGTTTATGTAATGGTCCAAATTAAATAAATAATGAATAAAATGCATTGCAAAAATCACACAGATTGTGTAAATAAAGGATTGTTTTTGACTGACAGGGAAATGATGTAGTTGGAGAGTAGCTGTGTGGAGCATCAAAAGAAGATTATAATTATTCTTTTTATATTATAAAATATTATTTGATATATTATATTATTACATTACATTGTATTGAATTAAGATTGATCGCTCTGTTATATTCTTAGCTTTGAATAAAAGCACATGCTAAATGAAAATGTAAATACAATAAAAAGTAAATATATTAGATTACAATGTTTAATATTTCATTTTATTTTATTAAGATTAACCACTGTTGATTAGTAGCTTTGCATAAAAGCATCATCTAAATTAATAAATGTAAATATATTACATTACAACACTTTTATATTATATTATTAAATTAAGATTAATCTTTTTATTGTATTCCTCAATTGTAAGTAGTTTTGAATGAATGTATTATATTATAAATATTATTAAATTATATTGCATTTCATTACATTTAATTAAGATTGATTGCTTTGTTATATCTCTATTTCATTGTATCTGCTAAATAAATAAATGTAAATACATTTTATTCTTTTATGTTATATTATATTATATTTTAATGCTGAATTAGGATTAATCTCTTTGTTGTTTTGCTCATTTGTAAGCAGCCTTGGATAAATACATCTGCTAAATGAATAAACTTAAATATATTATTATATTGATATTATTGATTATTATATTGTATGATTTATAATGGGAGTTTATTTGATGTTATTGAATAAGATTATTCACATTGTTGTAATTGTAAGTAGTTTTGGATAAAAGCTGAATGAATGTAAATATGTTGTTGATTATAATGGGAGTGATCTGATGTAGATTATACACTGACTGTATGTGATGATGATAAAACGTGTCTTTCGCATCAGGAACCTGCAGAACCTGCTGATCCTGACGGCCATCAAAGCGGACCGGACGCGGGTCATGGAGTATATCAACCGGCTCGACAATTACGACGCTCCTGACATCGCCAACATCGCCATCAGCAACGAGTTGTATGAAGAGGCCTTCTCCATCTTCAAGAAGTTCGACGTCAACACCTCAGCGATACAGGTACACAAACACATGATCACGTGATGGTCCGCACACAGACGTCTGGACTGAAGCTCTGTCCCGTGCAGGTTCTGATCGAGCACTTGGGGAATCTGGACCGGGCGTATGAGTTTGCGGAGCGCTGCGCCGAGGGCTCGGTCTGGAGTCAGCTGGCTCAGGCTCAGCTTCAGTCCGGTCTGATCAAAGAGGCCATCGACTCCTACATCAAAGCTGGAGAGCCGTCGGCGTACATGGAGGTGGTCGATGCTGCCAGTAGAAACGGTGAGAGGATCTGTCCTCAAACATCCTTAACACTAGAACCGCCAGTGGGTCAATTTTACCCACGCACATGAATACTGTTTTGATATGGCTAAATAACATTATTATATTTATTTATTTATTGCCAACACCCTAGTTGTTTGGAATTAGCTTGGTGAGCTCATCAACAATAATAATATACATTAAAATACATACACATACATAAATACAACTATACATATATGTCCTATCAATTATAAGGAGTGAAATGCAGGGGCATAGATACCAGAGGAATTAAAGGGATAGTTCACCCAAAAACGGGTTCTAAACCCGTAAGACCTTCGTTCATCTTCGGAACACAAATTATAAAAAACATTTTTGATGAATTCCAAGAGCTCTCTGGCCCTCCCATAGTGTTTCTCAAGGTCCAGAAACGTAGCAAGGAGATCTGTAAATTAGTCCATGTGACATCAGGGGTTCAACCGTAATTTTACAAAGTTACGAGATTACTTTTTATGCACAAAGAAAACAAAAAAACGATTTTATTAAAAAATTTGTCTCCTCCGCATCACCCTATAGCAATACCGCATTACCTTTAGGGGTAAGCGAGGCTGTAACAAAATTTAAAAAAGGGTCTGACGGTCACATCGATCCCCTGATCCAGAAAAGCCACCGACTCGGATTTAAGCTATTTTTTTTTATTAATAACAAAAGAACAACAAAGGAAGCAAACCTTCAGGAGAGGGCAAGGCCAACATAACAAACGAAACACTAACTATCAATGAAAACTTGATAGTAAAAAAAAAGAAAATAAATAGACAACCTGAGTGCCTAGCTAACATAAACGCAGGCAAAATTTCAAGTTCAAAGAAAATGGCACACTCTCCCTACCGCTTCCGAAAAACAACAGGACGTACATAGTAGCGTTCACACGCTTTCTCACAATTTGCGAGTGAGCAATTCATTAACAAAGTTAAGAGATAAAGACCGCACTCGGTGGCGTTAAGCTACACAAGAGAACATTTCTGGATCAGGACAAAGAGTGAAGCGTGTTGCCTTTCTAGTGTTGAACTGATGTGGAGCTTGCTGAAAAATGTCCATAATACGTTGTAATTTGATTGAACAATATCCCAGACAAGTGTCTGTTTTTATAGGGAACTGGGAGGATCTGGTGAAGTTTCTTCAAATGGCGATGAAGAAAGCCAGGGAGTCGTACGTGGAGACGGAGCTCATCTTTGCTCTGGCTAAAACTAACCGTCTGACTGAGCTGGAGGACTTTATCAACGGCCCCAACAACGCTCACATACAGCAAGTACGGAGATTTACACACTTTTACTTCCGCTAGCTTCCTTATCTGATAAATCTCGCTCTATATAGCATTTTTTAAAAGTTTTATTTCGGTATTATTGAGATGCTATTTTAGTTGTTATTAATTTTAATTGTTATATTTTCCATTTTCTTTTTAGTCTAAGTGTCACGGTTTGGTTTCAGTTTAGTTCTGTTTGTCCTTATTTGGTCGGTTTCCTGTTATTAGTTAATCATCGTTTAGTCCTTTCACCTGTTTTGTGTTAATCATCTCGTTTGCTCATTAGTTTGGCTTCTTTATAAGCCTTCAGTTCTGTTGTTACCTTTGTCATGTCTTAAAGTTATGTTCATGCGGTTTATCCTGTTGTTAATACTTTTATTTCATTAAAGTACCTGATTATTCTGCATCCCTCGTCGTCCTGCTTCCCTTCTCCAGCAACGCATAACATTAAGTTACAATTTTAGCAATTTTGTTTTGGTCTTTTTTTAATATGTCCATATAGTTTTTATCAATTGAGTACATCAAATTTAACTTAGTAAAAATCAGAAATGTTGCCTTGGCAACTAGCTGAAATAATATAATAATAAAAGTAAGTTTTTAATTTTTTTTATATTTTATTTCATTTAATGCTTATTATATTTCAAGTACCAAAAATGTTAGTTTTGTTTAACTGCAATAACCTTGTAAATATAAAATGATATTGTTATTAATATATAATACGCTGTTATTACATATACATAAATATAAAATATTTTATATATAGTATATAGTTTAGTATATATATATATGCAAGATAATAGTAATAGATAAGAGAAGATAATAGAAATATAACATTTCATGTAATGATGTTATTAATAATAATGATAGCAACAACAATATATTATGCATATATTTAATATTAATGGCAACGTTTATATTTAATATTGAATATATTTTAAATTATTAAAATAATCGTATTTGAAATATTTTCCCTAATGCATAGTAATGCATAATAAATGGTCTTTTAAAATTAATTTATAATCTGGTTACTCAACATTATTGTGCACACATGGTGACCGTAGCAGAACGTGTGCTTTGAGATCTATCACTGGAGATCACCGGGGTCTTCAGAGCATCACATCTTAACAGTAACCTGTTTCTGTCTGTAGGTTGGCGAGAGATGTTATGAAGAGGGTATGTTTGAAGCCGCCCGGCTGCTGTTTAATAACGTGTCTAATTTCGCTCGTCTGGCGTCCACACTCGTTCACCTCGGCGAGTTTCAGGCGGCCGTTGACAGCGCACGAAAGGCCAGCTGCACACGCACATGGAAAGAGGTGAGAGATGAAGACGTCATTAAATACATATAGTGATTTTTTTAAACAAATGAATTGCCTAAAGTACCAATGAATTGCACATCAATATGGGCTGAGAAATTACCCCTCAAAAGATCATTTAATGTCATTATTGTGTTAAATGAGAAAAGCATTGAATAGACATTGCTAAAAAGAAATATGGTGATTCTAGGCCACACATAAACTTTTATGGCTACAATAACATTGTTTTGAGAGGAAGCATAAATTAGAATTGCATAATTAATTCTATGAGATGATTTGGTTTTAAATTTAAAATAGGCATCTTTTTTATTTAATACTGAAATATAAAATTCGAAATTAAAAAAATAGATAAATGAAACTGTGAAACCAAACCCTTTGTCTTAATGAGTGAGTCATTGAATCATTCATCCAACCGATTCATTCAAACAGATGATTCATTCAGAAATGAAGCAAGTAACTGTCTTTATGAATGAAAACAATGTCTGTAATATTAATATATTTAAAGCTTTTTTTATGTAACTTTTTCCCCCAGTTTCACAGACAAGGCTTAAGCCTATTCCTAGACTAAAATCTAAGTCTGAGCTGTTTCAACTGCAAGAAACTTGCTCTGACTGATCTTAAAATATATCAGTGCCCTTTATTTTGTCTCAAAATGCACACCAGTAATGTTTTTTCTAAGGCACGTTTATAAAAATTGCTTAAATGTCCTAATTGGCTGATTCATTCAGAAACGAAGCAGGTTAACTGTCTTTATGAACGATTCACTGAATCATTGACTCACTCGATTCGCTCATAAACATTGTTCATTCAGTAACGAATCAACTCTGTGCTGCGGCTTTGTTTAGAACTATTTTAATTAGCAAAACTGAGCAAAAACAGACTATATTGTGTTTAAAATATTACACAGAGTGTTAACTTCTGGTTTATTTACTGTTGTATGAAATCAATATAGCATTTTTGTTCAGATAATCGGGAAAAACATTTTTGGTAAACAATATCATATGATATAAATTAAAAACAAAAACCCATACAGGGGCATTTTTCCCTCATATCTTGAATTTTAGGAGCATGTGTGACCCGTGCTGGCAAAATGAGTGTGAATGTGCATGGTCTAATTAAGAATTTAAAATTTTTAGTTTTGGTTAAATTTGAGGTTTTCACAAAAATGAGTTCATTAAGCCCTCGTCTAGCAATCCCGATGCTCCAAATAGTAATTAAACATCTACAATGATCTTTATTTGTACGTTTTCTGAGAGGAGTACCGTTTTTTTCTTATCACTTCTGGACAAATGCTGCAGCTTCTCATCACAAGTTGTTGGTCTATTGTTGCAAAGAGCACATTCCAGCTTTGTGAATATTCATATCGAATTCTCAAATTCTCCAAACCAGTGAAATATGATTTTCAAACCCATGATGAAAACAAAACTATTGCGCTGACTGACATTTGCAAAGAAATATGTCTTCACACAAACATAATCTGTTATGTTTTACATGAATGTTTAGTTAATGGTTGGGGGAAAATCTGATGTGTAACATTATATTAGATCCATGCATTACAGTTGGTCTTAATATAGATCATCAAACATTAACAGAAAAGACAGAATCACTCGCTGCTCTTGCTTAAACTACTGTTTATTTGCATCTTTGTTCTTATTTTTAATAACAGAGATCAAATCAAAAATGCTATATTGTGATGAATAATATAGTAATTATTATTAAGAAAAGAATTGGGGGAAAATATGCAACGTTGCTTGATGACTTTGCTTTGGAATCTTTAACTCCATTTTTCAGTCATTTTTTGTCCGATTCCAACAAGTCATGTATCATTTTGAAGGAATTTTAATGGAGAATTAATGGAAATTAAAAGAAGTTTTTGAAAATGTACTCATTTCGACTCATTTTGCCAGAACGGCTCACATATAACCAGTATTGGGTTACTAAGTAATTAGTTACTGTAATTTGTTAATTAATTATTATTAATTACTCTTATTTTTTTCTGTAATTTAATTACAGTTACTTCTTATGTAACTGAACTTAATACTGTGTATAGACCGTAGAACATTTATTTACAATATAATTGTGGATTTAACATCAAAATTTAAAGTCTAACCTTAAAATGCATGATTATGTACCCTTCTCACTTTAAATACTTTGAGTTAATAAGAATATTTATTATGTAACACTTTAATGTCCAATTAACTAGTTGGTTATTAGCATGAATATTACTGGGATATTGGCTGTTTATTATTACTTTAAGAAAACACATATTAATGTCTTATTCTGCAAGACCTTATTCTAAATCCTTAATCCTACTCAATTCTTAATTTACAACTACTTTTCTAAGTATTAATAAGCAGTAATTAAACAAAAGTCATTGTTAATAGTTAGATAATAGTGAGAATTGGACCCTAATCTAAAGTGTGAGCAGAATCATTTATGTAGTTACTTGAAAGAATTAAAAGAACGGTTTCATGTCTATCCTTGTATCTTTAACTTGTCGAGGTTGATATAGGATTTAGATGTAATTAGTAATAAGTAATTAAATACTGTTTGGAGAGAGTAATTTGTATAGTAATCTAATTACACTGTAGAAGATGTAATTAGAAACTAGTAGTTATTTATTTTAGAGTAACTTGCCCAACACTGGATATAACTGTATTTTATTGCACCATATGAACATGTTAAATTGACCGCCCTATTTTACACATTATTCTCTTGTCATGCACAGCTGGTTTGTAGCGTCCTGTAATGTTTGTGTCCTCACTGAAATCTCAATCGTACTGTGTTTTTAGGTGTGTTTTGCGTGTGTGGACGGAGAGGAGTTCAGGTTAGCGCAGATCTCCGGTCTTCACATCGTCACTCATGCTGATGAACTGGAGGAGCTCATTAACTACTATCAGGTGAACAGCCCTCACAATCTCAGTCTGTGGACGAGCTCAGTGCGGGTTTGTGACGTCTTCTCTGTGTGTGTCAGGACCGTGGGTATTTCGAGGAGTTGATCGTGCTGCTGGAGGCGGCGTTGGGGCTGGAGCGCGCTCACATGGGCATGTTCACTGAGCTGGCCATCCTCTACTCCAAATACAAACCCCAGAGGATGAGGGAACATCTGGAGCTCTTCTGGTCCCGAATCAACATCCCTAAGGTGCGACACTCGCTGATGTGCTTCTCAAAGTGTGAGCTGAGTAAATACAAATGTTACTTTCTGCATCCTGGGGCTCGTATAGAAGAGCATGACGCTTGCAACGTCAAGGTCATAGGTTCGATTCCCAGGGAATGCATGTTTAGTGATTATATGTAGACGGTGAATGCAATGCATGCCACTCTAGATAAAGGCATCTGCGAAATGCATTTATGTAAATGAGTAAGTCAATTTAAAAAAATGACTAAATAAGTAAATAAAGTGAGTTATCAGCACTGTAAGGTAGAGCCCTGCATTTTTTTTACGGGCCCTGACTTTTTTACACCCCTTGTGCCGGGCTTCGGGCCAATTTTCACGTCATAGTTCAGACACGGGCCGGACCTCGAGCCTGTTTTAGGCTTCTCCTTATTTTTGTATTTTAGGCATCCATCAATTAGTGATGGAAAAACAAATCTCTGCGCTGGTGGGAACAACACGAGACTGCATGGCCTCGTCAAGAGACTGTCAAGAGCAGCTCAACGGTGTTTAGTGTCCAGCAGCAGAGAGCGCAGCTGAAGTGTTCTGCGTTCAAATGCACGCAATAGGCTAAAGCTTGCCGCAAAGCCCCAGCAAAAGTAATTACCATGAATGTGTCCGGGGGAAATAGTAAGGAGGTATTTTAATTATTTACTTATGAATTAGTGTTTTCTGAGTCCGTGTCGCAAGGATGAAGTTGCTGATCCTGACTCGCCATCTACTCATTAGACAGAACTGCATCTTTATGGATTATGATTATGATTTTGTTAAGTATCAGTTTAAAGCTTTCTATAGATATATTTGTCATGTCTGTGAAGCAGGAATTCGCTGAGTTTCGTTTCATTTTTGTGAAGCGCTCCTGTTCAAGATGAGAGATCATCATGTGTGTTTTCTTTATTTTATAAAAGCACATCGTTTTGTTGATATTGTTTGTGAGTGCACACAAATAAAAGTAGACCCTTTACAGTTCCGAATAGGGCTGTATACCTTGGAGAACCTGGCGATACGATACATACCTCGATACACAGGTCACGATTCGATACGTACCTCGATACAGAGCTGTCTCGATACGATTTGATACAATGTGACACGATTCGATACGATTCAATAAAAATACATGGGCCAGAGCCAATTAGTTAATGCTGAACACATTTACTCAACAAACAGAACTCTGCATTTTTCTTCAATTTATTGAAGACAAAAGTGCATTATAACAAAGTGCATTTTGCTTAAATATTTGCAACTTTAAGTGCTCTGATTAATTGTACACAAATTGTATTAATCTGGAAATTACCACAAGTCAACATTTAACTTTCCAAGGGTACAGTCTGAGCTCACACAAGCACAAAATCTTCTTCTTATTATTCTTAACTTCTTATTAAATCTTCTTATAATTCTTTTTTGTGACACCATGTACTGCCATAACATATTTCACTATGAAATCACTTAAATGCTACATCTTGCTTTAACATTTTCCATGAGTTTTTTGAAACTCGCGGGCGCCGCTGCGCCCCCTAATGGCTGGGCAGAGTATCGATACTAAGGGCTAGAATATCGATACTGTATCTTTTTTTATTATATCGGTATGTATCTAAGAATCGATATTTTGAGCACACCCCTAGTTCCGAATGATGCGTTACTCTCACCTTTATGAGAAAAAATTATGTTATTGCGTAAATAAAGTTATTGCACTGGTGCCTCCATGTCCTGCAAAGCGTGCTTTCTCTGCACAAACTATTGGATACAGCTCACAATTATCTAGGTTTAACGTTTAAACATTGTTATATGCTTGAACTGTTTTATATCTATATATTGTGTTTTAGGCAAGTCGTGATGATTTGAGAAGGCTAAATTGATCAATCTAGGCTATGATCAGCTCACTGTCTGCCGTGCAGGGCTCTACGCTGTTCTTTTGTGTTTCAGTGTTACACAAGGGTAACATTCAATGATACATTTTGGTTTGATTATTTATATTTACACTACTGTTCAAAAGTTTGGGGTCGGCAAGATTTTTCAAATGTCTTTAAAAGTGTCTCTCTTTTGCTCACCAAGGCTGCATTTATTTGATTAATAATAATACAGTAAAAACAGGTGAATTGTGAAATAAGCTGTTTTCTATGAGAATATTGCTGTGATGCGCAGCTGTATTTTCAGCATCATTACTCCAGTCTTCAGTGTCACATGATCTTCAGAAATCATTCTAATATTTGCTGCTCAAGAAACATTTCTGATTATTATCAATGTTAAAAACAGTTTCATATTTTTGAGAAAATCATGATTCCTTGAAGAGCGTAAAGTTCAAACAGCATTTATTTGAAATTATCATTATAAATGTCTTTACTGTCACTTTTCAACAATTGAATTCATCCTTAATGAATAAAAGTATTAATTTCTAAATACAATTAAATAAAAAAATCTTTATTTTTAATGGTAGTGTTTTTAGCTATACAATTTGTGCTTTTCCCTTATTAATATTAATAATGATATGAATGCACTGTTGGAAAGGTTGTGTTTATGATTTGCTGTGTTGTGATTGGTCAGGTGTTACGAGCGGCAGAGCAGGCCCATCTGTGGGCGGAGCTTGTGTTCCTGTATGATAAATATGAAGAGTATGACAACGCCATCCTGACGATGATAACACACCCCAGCGACGCCTGGAGAGACTCTTCCTTCAAAGAGCTCATCTGCAAGGTCACATGACACTGATCACATGTTGCTCTCCTTTCCTTTCAGCATCCACTCGGTCTCAAATGTTTCTCCAGGAGTTAGTCGTTCAGCGAGGGTCTAGAGCTCTGAGATGATTGTGGAGCAGCTCAGATCCTCTGATGAGAAATGTTTGAGTTTGAAGCATGCAGACTTTGATTTCTGAGCATATATGAGGATGTACATTGATCTTGTGCTCGTTTGTCTCATGAAGGTGGCGAATGTGGAGCTGTATTATAAATCTCTGCAGTATTATTTGGACTATAAGCCTCTGCTGCTCAACGATCTGCTGTCTGTTCTCGCTCCTCGACTGGATCACAGCAGAGCCGTCAGCTTCTTCAGCAGGGTACGCCAACATTCATGCCTACAATTACTTATATATATATATATATATATATATATATATATATATATATATATATATATATATATATAATGTGAAACAGTAAAACACCTGCCCAAATAGTATGCATATCCTTCTGTATTCAGAGTGATGTGATGCAGCATTATTTTAGTATTATTGAAATCTTTTTTTTTTTAGTTATTTTGCTATGGGCTTTTTATTAGTTTTTATTTTTATATTTCCATTTAGCTTTTATTTACTTTTATTTTAGTTTTAGGTATTTTATTCATTTTAAATGTATTTTATTTCAGTTAGTTCCCAAGGCTTTTTATTATTATTATTATTATTTATTTTATTTATTTTTTCTCTATGATGCAGCATTATTTAGTATCGTTTATATATTATATTATATTTATTATGTTTATATTATATTATAGTGTAAGATTTAATTATTATCGTTTAGTTGTATAGTTTTGTATATCGTTTAAATTGTATAATTTTAATTTGTAGTAGTCATTTTGTTATGTGTTTTGTCATTTTTATAATTTTTTGTGTTTTTATATTTCTACTTAGCTTTATTTTAATTTTAGTAATTTTATTGCTTCAATTTAAATTTATTTTATTTCAATTAGTTGCCAAGACAGCATTTCTACTTTTAATATGAGTTTAAATTTTTCATCAATTTTTTATTTATTTATTTATTTATTTTTCATTTTTTTCTCTGTGATGCATTATTATTTTAGGATTATTTAAATATTATAGTCTATAAGTCTATATTATAGTCTATAAGATTTTTAATTAGCTTTTAGTTTTATATTTGCAGTTTTCCATTTTTCATTTATTCTAGTCATTTTGTTATGTGCTTTTGTGTTTTATTATTAGTTTTTATATTTCTATTTAGGTTTAATGTATTTTTAGTTTAGTTTTATTAATTTGATTACTTTAATTTACATTTAATGCCAGCACTGCTGTGATGAGGGTGGTGTGTGTTTGCAGATGAATCAGCTGTGTCTGGTTAAACCGTAT
This sequence comes from Barbus barbus, assembly GCF_936440315.1. Taxonomy (NCBI): domain Eukaryota; kingdom Metazoa; phylum Chordata; class Actinopteri; order Cypriniformes; family Cyprinidae; genus Barbus; species Barbus barbus. Next base: position 28,882,964 of record NC_136757.1, read on the forward strand.
CTCAGATCAGTGCAGAGCCACAATAACAGCGCCGTGAATGAAGCGCTCAACAACCTGCTGACGGAGGAAGAGGACTATCAGGTACACACACACACACTCACACTCACACTCACACACACACACACACACTCACACACACACACTCACACACTCACACACACACACTCACACTCACACACACTCACACTCACACACACTCACACTCACACACACACTCACTCACACACTCACACACTCACACACACTCACACACACACATGTTGGGTTTCCATGTTTTATGGGGACACTCCATAGGCGTAATGGTTTTTATACTGAACAAACTGTATGTGCTATTGCCCTACACCAACCCTACACCTAAACTTAGCCCTCACAGGAGACTTTGTGCATTTTTAGATTTTCAAAAAACTTTATGCTGTATGATTTATAAGCTTGTTTCCTCATGGGGACCAAAAAATGTCCCCACAAGATTAAGATTTACTGGTATTACTATCCTTGTGGGGACATTTGGTCCCCAGGACGTGATGAATACCAGGTGCACACATACACACACACACACACACAGAGCTTCAGTGGGAGTAAGATCATGTGATCTGAAGGCTCTCTCTTCATCGTCCCGCTCAGGGTCTGCGCTCCTCCATCGATGCGTACGATAACTTCGACTCGATCGGTTTGGCTCAGAGGCTGGAGACACACGAGCTCATCGAGTTCAGACGCATCTCTGCATATCTCTACAAGAGCAACCAGCGCTGGGCTCAGAGCATCCAGCTCTGCAAGAAAGACAAACTCTACAAGGTACAAACACTGCCCTTGGACATAACAACCTATTCATGTTTGTGTCTATATATATTTGTGTAGTTATTTATTTTTACACATTTATGTTTTTTAAATTATACATATTTATTCATTTTTAATAGAGCATATTAATGCTGCAAGACTAATAGTTTTTATTATTTTTAATTTATTTACTTTAGTCTTTTTTGCTTCATTAAATGATTGATTGTTTTAAATAATTTAATAAATAAATAAATTTTCAACCTTCTTTTTACTGTGTATATAGAGGAATAATTAACCCTTTTTAATACTTTATTTTTGTATTAATTCTGATATAAAATATATTTATTAATTTGTGTTTGTTTATTGATTTATTTTCAATAAACATAGCCAATTAATTTAGTGACTATTTTCCACACTTTTTTGCTACTGTGTCTGTAAAGGAATAATTCACACAAAAATGTCAAATCTGTCTTCATTAATTAATTTATTTAAAACAATTATTTTCTGGTAAGAAAATGTGCATTTATTGTGTGTGTTTGTTTATTTGAAGTTAATTTTATACAAAAAAATGTGCAGATAATTTAGTGACTGTTATACAATTCTGTCTTTAATTAATAGATGCTTTTAAATATATATTTAATTAAAAATGTGCATTTAATTTAAACATTTTTTTTATTCCTTAGTTTTTTTTTAATTAAAATTTTGAAGCAAATTTAGTGACTACCCCCCCCCCCCCCTCCCTTAATTTCTTAATGAATTTTCATTAAAAATGTGCAAGTGATTTAGTGACTTTTTTGTTTTTACTTCCCTCATGTTGTTTCAAAACTCTGGCATGATTTTGTACTTTCTGCCAAACAAAAAGAGAAGCAGAGCAGAATCAGGCTAAAGCTCTCTGTCTGTCCGTCAGGACGCGATGCAGTTTGCGGCCGAGTCTCAGGACGGCGCTCGGGCTCAGGATCTCCTGCGCTGGTTTGTTGAGGAGGGGAAGAGCGAGTGTTTCGCCGCGTGTCTCTTCAGCTCCTATGATCTTCTGGCTCCTGACGTGGTTTTGGAGCTGGCCTGGAGACACGGGCTGGTGGACTTTGCCATGCCGTACTTCATTCAGGTGATGAGGGAGTACCTGAGCAAGGTGCGTATCAAAGCATCTCAAGCATGTGTTGAACATCATAAAGCGCTCGCACTCTTTAAATGAAAATATACTTCAGTGTTTCCCCTGCCATTATATTAGGGGGGGCGCCTAATAGTTCGGTTTAACTTGTCTTGAAGACATTGTGGCAGAAATACATAATTGTTCAGTATATGTACGTAATACTACTACTACTACTAAAATATTTAAAACCTCATTTTTAAGGAATAATCATACAATATTTCTTCAATGTTTTAATTGTAATATTAAATCCCCTTCATTTGCCAAAAAATATAATTTGTTTAATTTTCATTCATTTAAAGATAAATTAAATTAATGTTTTATACAGAAAATCATAAGGCTACTGTACACATAAATAATTTAAATATAATAAATAATAATTTTAATTTAATTTAAAAACTAATTAAATAGATTTTTCCACCTTCTTTTTGCTGTTGTGTTTATAAACAAATTATTTACCTAGAAATTAAAATTCTGTCTTTATTAAAAATAACATTTAATTTTATTTATGTAAAAGTCTTTTTATTTTAATTAATTTAATATTTTTTTTTATTCTATATTTTATTTATTTGGCATTTTATTAACGTTTAAATGAATGATTCACACAGAAATTTAAATGATCATTAATGTGCAATCAATTTAGTGACTATTTATTTATTTGTACAAAAAAATCTGTTTTTTTTTTTTTTTTTTTGCTTCAATATCTTTAAAGGAATAATTCACCAAAAAATGAAATAAAATCTACATATATTAATACATTTTTTTCATTGAAAATATCAACATTTGGCAGATTCTCCTCTTATGAAATAATAGTCTTTTTCTTGTGGTGTTTATGAGTAATAACATCTGTTTTGCACAGGATCTTCTGGACCATATTAATAATGTATTAATGAATTTGTTACCACAAAAAAACACTGATATCAGATTTAGGTAACACTTTACAATAGGTTCTGTTTGTTAACATTAATAAACTACATTAATGAAAAATACCTGTTATGCTAAAGCATTTATAAATCTTAGTTAATGTTCATTTCAACATGTACTAATACATTGGACTATCTTTTTATAACTACACTTATACAAATGAGTGTTTATTAGTTGTAATTAGTGTAACTATATCTGTTCAGGTTTAATTCAGTCACTCTAAATGAGATTCATAATGTTTTAGTGCCTTATAAACATTGTTCTGATTGCATGAGATCAGCTGATAGAGTAGGTTTAATAGCTCTAGTGTAGTGAACTGATGAGCGTTTCAGAGTAAGTCTGAGCTCTTTAAGTGAGCGCTAAAGCTGAAATGAGTTTGGTCCTCCACAGGTGGATGTGTTATCCCGGCAGGTCAAGGTCTGTCTGTCTCTGTATTAGACATTAGCGCATGTAGAGTACAGGTTTCTGAATAGTTTGCTTGATTACCCACAGTGCACTGCTCTGTAGCTGTAATAAGCCTGATTGTCTGTTGTGTGTGAGTGCATCTTTGAGAACATAAAAGGAAGCTAATTATTATAAGAAGGAGAATTATTGAGATGTGGTTCGCTGGCTTCAGTCGTCATATGAACCGTAATCATTTATGACTGTTACCAAGACAACCTTCTCAAATTAAATGAGTATTCTTTAATATTCATCCTGCAAGTCCTGCAGGTGTCAGACTCTCATTACAGATGCAGTACATCAGTGTGACCTGCAGATGGCAGCAAAACACCCTGTAAAGCCTAACATCAAACATCAGCCAGAAAAAGCTCTCTTTTTTATTAGACATGCATTGAACCTGTAGACAAAATCATAAAAATAATCAAATAAAAATAAAATTTTGCACATGTCTTATGTGCCATTTTTAATACATCAGGCTTTTATGGCTCAGTTAGTCTGATATAGTGAGAATATGTCAGGAAAAATCAGCTCATTTATATTCAGAGACTGTAATTTGCTGCAGATGCTGATATTTATATGAACAAAAAGTGCTGAAAATCTGGAGCTTTTAATGTAAATCAACTTATTTTTATATGTCCTGTATTCATTTAAATTTGAGTTAAAGTTGTAGTGTTTGTGTTGTTTTTATTAATCTATATCTATATTTTTTTTATATATATTTTTTTCAGTTTTAGTTACTTTAGTACATCTATTTAAACTGAGAAATGTTTCTTAGCTGAAAGCCTTTTTAATATTTATTTTGTGTCAGTTTGATCATTTTAACATAAGTCAGATGCTGCTGTTTATCACTGTTTCAAATAAAGTAGTCTTTTCTATTCAATAGTTAAAATTGGTGTTAATTTTAGTGCCTATATTGTTCTGAATGCATAAATTAAATTATATAATAAGATAGAGCAGATATAATAGCCTCAATGTAGTAAACATTTTGTAATAAGTTAATAAATAAATAAATACACATATATAATGACACACACACACACTTATAATATATATAAAATACATATATTATATTATAAATGTATTTGTTTAGGTTTACTTTTAGTTTTAGTTAACTAAACCTGCACAGAGCTGACAAAGAATCACTGGACAAATACTAGTTCATTAGTCTCACTGTAGGTGCTTAACAGTTGTCGAGCAGCTATTATGTAACATGTGAGATCATTGTGGTTTTCTAAGTGGCATTTCTAAGTCATATTTATATAACGCTTACAGAAAGTGACTGATGCTGTAAGGAATAGTTGAGTGAATGCGAGTGTATGTTGGCATGTGATGTGTGGCATTACTGTGCATTTGCATGCTGCTGCTGTAGAGAGCCGTCAGAGGAGGACTTGAGGAGTGTGTGGAGGGCATGAGCGGCTCAGACAGCGGCTGAATGCACGGCGTTTGGATGAAAGGGTTTGGATTTGACAGTGATGTTTGCTGCTCCGTTGACTTCTGCGTCTCTTACAGGTGGATAAACTACAGGAGGCTGAGGACGAGAGAGAGGCTGAAGACCAGACTCCTGAAGCCTCCTCCATCGTCTACGGTGCGCTCATCATCAGCTCTTTCATGCACTTTCTACTAAATCAGTCTAATTCCTGATCAATGCAAACATGCATCTGACGCCATGTTAAGCTTGTCAACTGGTTTAGCTTTTATTGTGAAATGCAGCATCAGAGTTTGAGCAATATTTTACAACTTCGACCCATTCAATGAAAGCCAGGTTATGATGCTTCTGGGCTTTTTATCAAATTATTTTGAATGCATTAATTATGCCTTGTAATGCAGCTTATAATGCATTGTAAGATCTCATGAATAATATTTGTATTACATCATAATACTTATTTTATCATTAAAACGCAACTAATTTCAGATGTAAGAAGGAATGCATTTAAACTGTTTACAGTTATTTATGAAACAATATAATGCATTGTAATGGACATCATGAATATCTTTGTAATGCATTATACAGTAAGGCTTCAAGTAAAGTGTTACACATTACATTTGTGTGTATTTTTATTATTATGTTAATATTGAAATTAAATTATATTAAAAATTATTAAAACATTATTACATGACATGAAGCTTGAATAATTGCATAAATACATAAACTACTCCAACCTGTGATCCAAGACAATTATTTTATACATTTTCTATCAGTTTAATTTATGGCTATGAATTTGATTTGTTATAGGCAATATATTAATAACTTTTAACCATTGCATCAAAGCCAATTATATAGTTGCAGGGTTATAGTTAAGTAGAACTAAAACCATAAAAAAATTGTTACTTGTAATACAATAAACTTTTAATGAAATTCAATTAAAATATAAAAAAACAAACATTTTATTTCATCTAGTTGACAAAGCAACATTTCTCACTGAAAAAGTGAAATAAATAAATACATTAATTAATTTTAAAAATAATAATAACAAAAACAACAAAATTACTAAAAATTTAAAATAAATTAATGAATAATAAATATAAAAATAAAACCCAATTCCAAATATTGATACAAAGTTAAACAAGTTAACCTGTTCGTGAATATGAACAGTGTTAGGAAAAGTAACTTTTAAAAGTAATGCATTACAATATTGCGTTGCCTAAAAAAGTAACTAATTAAATTTCTTAGTTACCTTTTATGGAAAGTAAAGCATTGTGTTACTTTTTAAATCTGGACAGGGCTTGCTTGTTTGTTTTTAATATAAAAAGCTCTATTTTTTGCAAATGTTTCACACTGGCTTTTTATCTCTCAATTTTTCACGACTTTTTTTCATGGAATTGCATGATATAAATTCACAATTGCGAGTTATAAAGTCAGAATCATGATTTATAGTCACAATTGCGAGAGAAGAACTTTTATCTCTCAGAACTATATCTCTTGATTTTTTTTTTTCTCAGAATTGCATGATATAAACTCAGAATATACACTTTTTAACTCGCAATTGCGAGGTTCTATCATGCAATTCTGTGAAAAAAAGGCAGAATTGTGAGATAAAAAGTCACAATTATCTTTTTTATTTTTTATTCAGTGGCGGAAGCGGGCTTCCATAGGAGAGCTTTCAATCTATAAATGGAAAAAAGTAACTGAATTATTTATTTGAAAAAGTAACTCGGATATTTACTTGGGAAAAAAAGTAGCCTGATTACGTAACTTGCATTATTTGTAATGCGTTACCCCCAACACTGAATATGAATGTGTGTGTGTGTGTGTGTGTGTTGATGCAGGTCAACAGCTGATGCTGAGCGGCGGTCAGACACCCGTCACTCCTCAGACGGGTTTCCCAGCTTACAGTTTCACTCCTCCGGTGTATGGCTTCAACCTTCAGCCGTGAATTTTCCCGCTAGGAATTCTGGGAAATGTGTGCCTGTGCTGCATTCAGGAAGCATGACAAAGCATCTCTGCAATCAAACGAACACCCAGCGCTCCTTACATGCGTGTGTGGTGTGCACCGCACAACAAGCTGCTCGCTAACTTATGTTTCATTTGAATTTGATCAGATGGCACTGATGACGAGAGGAAGGACACTAGACCCAAACAACAGCACTCTTAAAAATAACGGTGCTTCACGATGCCATAGAAGAACCTGTTTTGGTTGCATAAAGAACTTTTAACATCTGAAGAACCTTTCTGTTTCTTTGTGATGAAAGAAGGTTCCTCAGATTATAAAAAGGTAAGAAAGAGATGGTTCTTCTATGGCGTCTCTGTGAAGAGCCTTTTAAGCACCTTTATTTTTAAGAGTGTGCTGTAGTTAGAGTGAATGTATGATATTTGTAGCGACAGACTCATTTCTTGGTTCTTTTGTCCGTTCTTATCTGTTTTTAATCATTTGATTCTTCAAGTATTAACATTGTTTACATTTCAGGCGGTACTAAATTTCAGTTTTACAATGTGAAGATCCACCGGACGTGTGTTTATTTAACGCTTGGTCGATGTAGCTGTTACTCGTGCATGATTATTGAAGCTTTTTCTGGTGCTGTTCATCATCTGTATTACTGCAAGCCATATGCGCTGTCTATAGTGTAATGTTGTAGTCAAAAGAGACATTATTTTTTAGGAAAACAATATGCAAAAAATATAAAAAGTTTTGCTTGGGTTGCTCAGTGTGTAGCGACTCCTTAGACTGAAGAGTCAAATACACAGACAGAGAATAAAGTTTACCTGTGCTGTTCGGTCTGTCTCGCTCTCTGAAGTCACTTCAGGTCACACTCTTTCAGGTTGTTCCTGTTTAACGTGGGTTTTTCCTGCATGTTCATGTCTGGGTTCTTGCTCAATTTGTAACGAAACCGCAGAAAGATCACTGATAAAAGCCCATTTGAGTTAGTTTAGTTTTCAGTATCACTGTAGTGGCAGAGTTACAATGCATTCAGTGATTATGATTCCGAAAAGTCATTTCATATTCCCTAGTATAGTGATGGAATCTGAATATGTATTTCTACAAGCCTACTTTATAGAAACTATGTCCTAAATCCAAATCTATAATCCCAAAAAAACTATGGTAGCACTGTAGTGCATGTCCAAAAAAACCATGGTGCACACCATGTTTTTTCTTTTAGTTAAATTTAGTGCATAATATACAGTAACAGTAATAACAAATTACAATAATAAAGGTCATTCTGATTAAGTAGCTCCGTTAGATTAATTACACTAGAGTTTTAACAGATTTTACAGATGTATTTACATGTAACTTTGATGTATGGAGGCCTAAACCTGCAAAAAATTAAATGAAAATTAATTAATAAAAATAATAAGAAAATAAAAGTATAAATGACATGATAAAACAAATACTTAATTTTATTAAATGAAGTCTTAAATTTATTTTTGTAGTTTTCCTTTATTTTCTGTATTTATTCTTAACTTATTATTCTTTTTAACTTTTTTTTAGTCTTTCATTTATTGTTTTATTTAAGTTTTTTGTATAGGTTTCTTTCTATTTATTTATTCCCATGTATATATTTTTTCATATTTAAATATTTGCACATTTATTTTAATTTTTTTTTGCAGGTTGAGCCTCCATTCTGCTGACTTTATTTATTTATCTAAAAATGTAAGCAGTTTTCTGTCAGTCGTATGATGTGAAGTAGTTTCAATGTGAATATTGACTTTTGAGGTTTCTGGAGGGCGTGACGCCGAGAGTGAGAGTGAGAGAGAGAGAGTGTGAGAGAGAGAGAGAGAGAGAGAAAGAGAGAGAGAGAGTGAGAGAGAAGCGAGCCACGCCCCTGTGTGCCGATCTGACCGCTGATTGGCTGAGCGCAGTCTCATGTCATCAGTCTATGATCGGCGGGTCGCGCGCTGCTCTCAGATGTTCGCGAGCATCAGACTGAAGATGAAGAGCAAAGCTAAACTCACCCATCCTGGAAAAGCCATCCTGGCAGGTCAGTTTATACACACAACTCACACATAAAGAACAAAAACACTTATCACCTCACATTGGAGGTGAATTTTATTCATTTCTGAACTCTGAATGTCTGTTGCATCTGAACTTGTGAAAGAAAGAAGCTTTAGAAAAGGGGAGAAAACACTGACAATTGGATTTGTATTGGTTTTGCAGTGAAATATGTGTGATTTAATATATTCAGAAACTCCTGGTTTCTTTTTCAGCAGTATAAATAATGTTATGATTATTAATTCAGGTAGCATATATATCATCATCTGGTGAGTCAACAACAGTATACTGAATATATTCACAGGTAAAATGTGTGTGTGTGTATATATATATATATAAAACCAAAACCAAACAGTTGATTTCAGATACACTGTTTAGGTTATACTGCTGCTTAAACATGGAAAAGGGGTGAATTTGAGTTTTCAGAAAATAGTCACTACTGTTTGTGTATTAGAGATGAAATCCAGTGATTTAGCTGAGATGTTTTGGTTCAGAGTCAGACATGATTTATCAGTCCTGTAAAGATCAGATCTACACAAGGACACTCGGCTGATGTCCAAACACTGATGCTCACTTCTGTCAGAGAAAAGACGGACGCTTATGTGTTTAGTTTCAGACATAATACAAGTCAATGCAAAACTTAGCCAAAGTGTATGAAAATAAAATTAATTCTTCTCTCTAATATTTATGATAAATATTTTTGTAAAATGAACAGTTTTTGGATGAGAAATGCTCAAAGCTGTCAAAAACTCCAAATAAACAATAGACTACTGAACTATATTCCTTCGCAGAACAATTGTTTATTCTTCAGAATTATTAATCATATTTATAAATGGCTTTACTATTTATTGCACATCTGTGTTTTTTATCACAATCCTCATGCTGCTGTTTTATGAAAGCAATAAGAAACTCAAGGCCACTGCATAAACGCAGGGTAATGATGGTCTTAGAATAGATTGAGAGCAATTATAAAGTAGGTTTGTTCATCTTACCTGTCTGACGGATCCGCTCTGCTGTTCTCTGGGTAATTGGTGAACTACCATCTGGAAACTGTTCATCTGAAGCCAAATGACAGGTTTTAATGGCTGTGATATGTTTTCTCTATATAAGCTTGTGCTGCTCCACCCGTCTGTAATTACACAAACCAGCCTTCAGATGGAAATGCCACGTCTTATTTGCAGGAGAGAATATGACAGGCTGGTGCTGGAGTCGTGTAAACCATTATTTTGTCTTTATTTGGCACAGTAATTGCCATTGTCATAATATATATATACACACACACACACACACACACACACATTGCATTTTCCTCATATTATGACAATAGCAATTACTGTGCATAACACAGATATTACACATTATGGTATAATTTAATAAAAATTATAATGGTATAATTTTATTAAAAAACTATTTTAAAAATAAATAAATGTAATCTTGATTAACAAAATGAAATTAATTTAAATTAATATTTAAGTAAAAAAAGTTAATAAATGAAAGAATAATATTTAAAAAAACATTAATATAATTAAGAATAGTAATTGTATTATTTTTAATTTATTTATTAATTTAATCTATTGTTTTATTTATTTCTATATGTATTTATACCCATATATTTAAATTACACACACACACTCAAAATTAAATCATTAAATAAATGTTTAAATATATAAATAAATTGTTAAATACATAATTAAATATTTATTCATCCATTCATCCATTAATTTATTTCCTCCACATTTTCAAAATGAAATTAAATAAATGTGGAAATATATAAATAAATCGTTAAATACATAACTAAACTATTAAATGCATAAATAAATAAATATTTACTTAATTATGTATTAAACGATTAATTTATATTTCAAAATGTATTAAATGATTTAATTTTGAGTAATTGGGCCCTTCATTGTGTGTGTGGAAGTGCTTTCAAACAGTTAAAACTGCTTTTTCTATTTGTATGATGCATTTGTACTTTTCATTCACACTAAGATTAAAAAGCTCTTTTGTTTGGGACAGTTCTGGAAGTTCAGGCAGTACAGGTCGGTTTAGTCCTATACAGAGTGTTTGTGTTGTTTTCACGTGTATTGTACGAGTGTGTTGTGCTTTCAGCTGCTGGACTCTGTGTTGTTTTGTATTGTTGAGCAGCTCTGGTTTACTGTCACACAAACCCATCAGTGACCTGGAAACATTTCACACACACACACACACACACACACACGGCATTCCAGAGCAGTTTCCACAGTCACATGTGTAGTGAGATTACAGCCGTCTGACAGGAGAACCTGTTCACATGTGGGATCTCCTGTCATGGTGCTTTTTAAGGGAACATTCAGGGTTTGATGTAGGTTAAACTCTGTTGATTAGCATAGAAATTCATTTTGCCCCTCACTTTACATTTATGCATTTAGCAGCCACTTTTATCTAGAGCAACTTACAAAAAAAGAGCAGGAACAATCACGTGCTCTTCTTCTGTCACTTTGTTATATTTACAGTAATGCACTTTGCACGTTGCATCAGGATAAACATTTTGAAAATATATAACAGCAACACTGAAACGTTCAGTCTATTCAGCAACCTTTGATTCATTCCAGTGAGTCAGTTCAAATTGAATCAAACAGTGATTCATTTGCATGGTTCATTTTTGTACTTGTTTTCAAGTCTGGTCATTCTGCTATGTGTGGACATGTAGTGGAATGATATGTCTTGTCTCACAGGACCATGGTGCTACATACTAGTTAAATTGCTTCTGTTTTATTTCTGCGATATTTTAAATGTGCTCTCAGACGTTTGAACCCTGCTGTATATTGAACTCTGTCAGAAGGCTCAAATATATTGAGATATATTGTTCAGATATTTCATGCAGCCGTGTTATAGTGATGGGTCAGTCGCCTGCGGGCGCTTCTGTCTAATGGAGAGCCGTCAGATCGCTGCTATTGTGTTTTCTTCATCACTCAAGCCCTTTATACAGCCATTGCTCTGTAAGGGTGTGTGTGTGTGTGTGTGTGTGTGTGTCTCGCCGGGAGGCTGCAATTAAGCTCAGCGAGTGCTTGTCTCGTCTCTGAGGCCGAGGGTTCGTCAGCACTCATCAGCGGCTCTCCCTCCATTCACATTCACTTCTTCTTCCGTCTGTCTCTGTGTACCTGTCTGTCCTGCTGATTTCGCCTGTCTCTCCGCCTGAGGCTCGAGGCCCTCGAGTAGATCAAACATCATGAATTAATAGAGCCATAACGTTCTCGTTTGCTTCCTCAAGAAACATGAAAGGAATTATTCATCTGTCATCTGCCTTTAATGTATCGCCAGAATCCAGAAACACATTCCTCCGGCGGGAATCACCACATCTAATTAATACAGCGACTTAATAATTATTAAGCATTCTGTCATTATCTGTATCACTTTATTTCAATTGCTGATCAATTGATTAAAAGTGGCAGTACAGACATTTTTAATTTTACAAAAGATTTATATATTTTTTTAAAATGCTGTTCTTTTGATCTTTATATTCATCAAAGAATCCTGAAAAAGAAAATCTATCACAGTTTCCACAAAAGTATTGAGCATTTAATAATCAGAAATATTTCTTGATCATCAAATCAGTATATTATTATGATTTCTGAAGAATCATGTGACACTGAAGACTGGAGTAATGATGCTGAAAATACAGCTGCAGATCACAGAAATAATAAATTACAGTTTAACAGATATTCACATAGAAAACAGTTACTTGAAATTGTAATAATATTACACAATTGCTGGATTTTTGGTCAAATAAATGAAGCTTTGGTGAGCAGAAAATGGTGAAATACCATTCAGTGGCCCCTGAAATGGTAGTGTATGTTGATGTTTAGAAGAATATTCAAAAAATCCTCTTTTCAATATAATGAAAGCATATGCAGGGCTCCAGCTCCAGAAAAAAAACATTAAAAAAAATAAAATAAATAAAGTAATCCATATATTAGTGAATAAGCCATCATATAACTATAACTTAGTGCACAAAGTCTTATGGACTATTGTTATGATATTTGTATCTGACCTTCCTAATTCACTCTCATTGTATTGAAAAGAGCAGCATGGACATTCTTCAAAGCATCTTGTGTTGTGCTGCATTGAAGAAAGCAAGTACAGGTTTTGTATGGACACGTGAATGAGCAAATGACGACACTTTAGTGCAAACTAACATTTTTAACCAAACATATCAGATTTTAATAATAGATTTTGTTATTGTAGATCTTGTGTGAATGCTGAGAGCTTGTGTTTTATTGATGTGGTGTGTTTGGTTAAGGTGTGTGTGTGTGTGTGTTTTGACTGATTTTTCAAAGCAGCAGGTTATTACAGAAACACACACACACACACAGCGCTGACTGATTTCTGCGTTCAGGTAAATCAGTCGTGTTTCACTGGCAGGTCTCAGATGTGGCGTCTGTGGTAATTTCCTGCTGTTCGCTCTGTTTCCACACGCAGACATGTGCGAGTCAGAGAGCTTGTAAAGGCCTTTAGCTTGATTTATGACGCTTCTGGGTGAACCGACCAGCAGTAGCTCATGCGGTTATTGATTAGCTGTTTAGCAGCTCTGTGTGTGTGTGTGTGTGTGTGTGTGTGTGCAGAGCCGCTGCTGGCCAAATGGGTGCCCTAAGCAGGATTGTATTGTCATGCCTCCCTCCCTTAAATATTGTGGAAGTAAAAAAAACCCCCAAAAAACACCTACTATACCAAAACGGTGGCCAAAAATGAAAGATTAAGTGGATATTTGAATTAAATGTTTGGTCAATTGCCTATTAAACACAGATATGATTGTCCTGTATGTGTAACAGCAGCAATGACCAGGCCTTTGGCTCCCTTTGCAGGCATTTATAACATGTAATGTTGAAAAAAACAATAGATACCATCACAAATGGACTTGTAATGGACTTGTATTGGTTTTACTGGAAACTGTAATGGACCGTGTCGGTCTCTACTGGTAATTGGTCACCATCTATTGGTGGCTTGTTAAAACCAATAAATCCTGATGGTATATGTCCCAAAACCATTTTTTAATGGTTAAGAGTTGATGGTTTGTAATGGTATTTGTGATTAATTTGTGATGGTATTATAATTTTCTGGAATGGTTCTATAGTTTTTTTCAGCAGGGTTGCCTCATTGTTTTTATATAATGCATTTTAAGTCATTTTAAAGGCTGTTGTTGGCTTAGGTTTGGTTTTATAACCACAAAAAATATTATCTTAATACTTCCTTATATATTATTATTTGAAATAACAAGAACCATGATTTTTTTAAATTATTTCTTTATTATTATTATTCGTGTTAAAACCATGGCTAACTTTCGTAAGTGAACATGCGGAGAGAATATTAGATGTGTTGGTGGTGGTGAAATTATTACTGACATTAAAACACGTGATTAACCTCAACACCCAAACAAGTTTCACAGGATTATGAATGTAGCCTACCTGAAAGTGAAACTGTTTTTTTTTCTTGGCGCTGGATTGCTGATGTCTTTTCACGGGCATAGTTGTCCATCAATTATGATCATTTGCATTCAGCCGCAAACATGAGGTACGAGCGGTTGCAGGCATGGTGCATCATGTTGTTTTTTTGAGCAACTGTGATGGTGCCCCCCCTGGGAGTTGGTGCCCTACGCAAACTGCATACTCTGCATATAGGGAGCGGCGGTACTGTGTGTGTGTGTGTGTGTGTGTGTGTGAGAGAGAGATTTTAAAACACCCTCATTTCAAACAGGTCTCAGTGTGTAAGAAATAATACTTAGTAACAATTTATAATAAGGTTGCATTAGTTAGAGTTAGTTAATGCATGAATCTTTGTTAAAGGAATAGTTCATTCAAAAATGAACATGTACTCATCCTCAGACCATCTGTAGATGAGTTTGTTTCTTCATCAGATTTGGAGAAATGTAGCATTACATCAGTGTCTCAGCAATGGATGCTCTGCAGTGAATGGATGCCGTCAGAATGAGAGTCCAAACAGCTGATAAAAACATCACAATAATCCACACCACTGCAGTCCATCAGTTAACATCCTGAGAAGCCAAAAGAAACAAATCCATCATTAAGATGTTTTTAACTTTAAACCGTTAAAATATGAGTCCATAATCCATAATAACGCTTCTTCCAGTCCATCTCTTTGTCTCAAAATCCAGCCACATATGTGTTTAGAGCTGGTTTGGACTGTTTTGTCTTGTAAACGCTGCTTGATCTGAGCAGATTTCTCTCCTGATTCAAACCAGAACACTTTTTCACTGGAGGAAGTGTTATTATGGATTATGGATTCATATCAATCTTGATGGATTTGTTTCTTACAAACACGCACCTTTACTCTTCTCCAGATGTTAACTGATGGACTGGAGTGGTGTGGATTATTGTGATGTTTTTATCAGCTGTTTGGACTCTCATTCTGACGGCACCCATTCACTGCAGAGCATCCATTGCTGACCAAGTGCTAAATTTCTCCAAATCTGATGAAGAAACATCTTGGACTGGCCTGAGGGTGAGCACATTTTCAGCACATGTTCATTTTTGGGTGAACTATTCCTTTAACCTCAGTTAATAAAAATACAACTGTTCATCGTTTGTTCATGTCAGCTCAGGCCCGTTATATAATATTAACAGAGACAACTTTTGATTTTAATAATGTATTAGTAAAGGTTCAAATTAGCTAAGATTAATAAATGCTTTAGAGGTATTTTTTATATGTTGACACATGGAATCTTATTGTAAAGTGCAATAGAAAAAATCATTGATCTAAAGCAAGAAAATGGAAAGGAAAATAGAAAAGGGACAGCGAGTGAGATGGATGAAGTGTTTTGCTCTCAGACTTGTTGTGTAGCTCATATATTTCAGTTTGTTCCAGTGAGACTGATAAATGGTGTGTGTGTGTGTGTGTCAGGATATGCTCCGTCAGTGACACCATGAACAATAACCAGAGCCGTGTAATGTTAGTCACACCAGTCTGATTCAGATCGCTGTCACATGTTTGTTGTTTTTCATGCGATGTGAAGCTTCATCTGAGTGACCTGCGGTTTGACCTGCTCAAGCGAGAGTGAAGTGAATCAGACCTGTGTGTGTGTGTGTGTGTGTGTGTGTCGTGCAGTGGGTCAGGGATGGGCTAACGGTCTCTCCCATGTCCCCACGGGCAGATGAGCTATTACAATTAGAGAGATGAGAGAGGATCATTGCTCTTATTTCATCCTGTCTGATGCATCTGTGTGAACTGATCGTGACTCATTTTAAAGCTGTAAAAACAAGGCCTTAAAAATCATCTTTAAAAACGCAGATTATTTTAATAGTCTGTAATAAATACTGTAATAATACCCACTGAAGACTGGAGTAATGATGCTGAAAATACAGCTTTAATCACAGAAAAAAATTACATTTTAACATATACTCACATAGAAAATAGTTATATTAAATTGTAATAATATTTTACTGTTTTTACTACGTTTTTGATCAAATAAATGCAGCCTTGGTGAGCAGAAGATATTTTTTTTTTACTGACCGATCTTTTTATCAGTCATATGATCTACAATTCTACATAAATAAATGTAGCTGAAATATTTTCTACATAAATCATACCTAAATGATCAGCTTGAACCAAATCATGATCAGAGTATAGAGCTCATAATCTACTGGTTCATGTAGTTATGAAAGAAACATAATCTAATAAAAATGTTGACACCTGTGTGTGTTTTGAGTGTGTTCATGTTTATCTGATCTTTCGTCTGCAGGTGGAATCGCAGGAGGCATTGAAATCTGCATCACCTTTCCTACAGAGTATGTGAAGACTCAACTACAGTTAGACGAGAAAGCCAACCCGCCCCGTTACAGAGGCATCAGTGAGTACACACACACACACACACACACACACTCACACACACACACACACACACATGATTTTACAGACACGTCTTTTAGGATTCATTTTCACAGCTTTTATGATTTGTCTGTCATCATCTACTGTTGTTTTCTCAGCCGATCAGGTCGTTGTTAGTTGCTGGTGGTTTCCAAACTCGTGATTTCTCCATGCCCTTTGTTTTTGCTAGAGCTCTAACTGACTTCCTCTTTTCTTTTAGCATCAAAATTTCTTGCTTTTCTCTCAAAGTCAGCTCCCTCATCTTCATCCTGGTTTGTGTGTGTCATCATCGAATGCAAGATTCAGAATACAGAAGTAATGGATATAACTGATACGACACATTCCCTGCTTTTAATATCTGAAGAATTAATGCAACAGGACACAGCTGATCACTTAGAAAGACTTGAGAGGCAACTGTCCCAATACTTATGCTCACATCAGATAGAGGGATGAAACTCTAAAAGTGCTGAACTTAGCTGGTAAAACATCTATGTGTTGAAACGGCTAATAATAAAATGTGACATTCTGTAGTTTTGTCTCATATTCATATTTTAATCAGATTTGTAAATGTCTGGACTCCACAGCCAACAGAGCAATTTTGTCTTGAAACAAACTATTACACCTGTTCTAGAAGTGGTCAAATAAATAAAACTGCAAGAATACTTTCTTGTGAGATATTATGATGTTGAATAAGTGATGCTTGAGCTGCTATTCTTTATCAGACGTCTGAATCTGACCCTTTCTTCTGATAAACTGCAGCATGAACAACGACGTGCAAGTGCAACTTCTCATTGCAAACTGAACTCAATATATAAAGCGTATACACAGACTATACTACACAGAGCACAGCAGAAAGACATTTGGCAATCCACTTGTAATGTTTCTGCTGGCATGCATGTTCAAATGAACGTTTTAAACCGTGTTCCTGCCTGGCATACAACATATCTTACAGTATATGGACGGATACTACCGTTTAAAAAATGCAGTGGCACCACGGGTGTTTAGTATTGCGATACTATCGTAGTACCGGTAGATCGTGCAACCCTAACACACACACACACGCGCACACACATGCATGCACACACACACACACACACACACACACACACACACACACACACACTCTCTCATGCATGGCGTTCACATCCTCTTTGGAGTTAATTAGTGAAACTCTCCGGGCCAGAACTGATTCCAACCTGCTGTTGCTGTGCTCAGAAAGTAAACAAACTTATCTTCCCTTGCTCTCTCTCTCAATCTCTCCCTCTCTCCATCTCTCTCCATCTCTCTCTCTCTCTCTCTCTCTCTCTGGTTGAAGCTCAGAGAACATTTTAACAAGCCTTCTGTTGCTTTAGCAGACAGACTGACAGCTGCTCTTAGTTGCACATCTCTAATACCCAGATGATGATCTGTGCAGCGCTATTGATGTATCATTGAGTTTTCTTAATATTTTGAATGAGATTTTTTAATGTTTTCTGTTTGTTGTTTTTATAATTTTTCTTCTTTCTTTTTTTAAAAATGTGTAAATACTTTTTTATAAATTCCGTTCATTAGTTTTAGTTATTTTAGTACTTCATGTTAAAACTACAGTAAATGAAAATGATTTTATTTCAGCCAGTATTTTTATTTAATTTGAGCCAGTTTTATTGTATTTTATTTTTAGTTAATGTTTATTTTATTTTAAGTAATGAAAATTATTTTTTATGGTAATAGGTTTTTTTTCAGTTTTAGTTATTTTGTGTATTTAGTTTTAGTTATATTAGTACTTCAAATTAAACTAAATGACTGGGAAATGTTGCCTTGGCAACTAGCTGAAATAAAATGTTAAAAAGTTTATTTAATGCTTATTTTATTTCATATATATATATATTTTTTTTATTGTTTTAGTTTTAGTTAACTATTATAACCCTGGCTCTGTGTCCATTAAAAGTGTACTATTTATTAAAATGTGTTATTAATATCAATACCATTAAATTGAATAAGTAAGATTTTTTTTTGAAAAAAAATTACTTTTATTCAGCAAGTTTGCATCAATTTGACCAAAAGTGACAGTAAAGACATTTATAATATTAGAAAATATTTCTATTTCAAATAAATGCTGTTATTCTGAACATTCTATTTATAACAGAATCCTGTTTTCAACATTGATAATAATCAGAAATGTTTCTTGAGCAGCAAATCAGGATATTAGAATGATTTCTGAAGATCATGTGACACTGAAGACTGGATAATAAATAAAATTCTAACATATATTCACTTAGAAAACAGCTATGTTAAATTCTAATAATATATCACTGTTTTTACTGTAGTCTTGATCAAATAAATGCAGCTTTGCTGAGCAGAAGAGACCGTGAGATGATGCTGTGATCTTTTCTTCACAGCGGACTGTGTGTCCCAGACGGTCCGTCATCATGGAGCGAAGGGTTTATATCGAGGTCTCAGCTCGCTGCTGTACGGATCCATCCCTAAATCTGCAGTCAGGTTTGTTTGTTTGATTCATTTATAGAGCACAATTAATACAACACAAGGTTGGCCAATGTGCTGTACAATAACAACAGCCAATAAAAATGAGACCAACATCTCAGAAAGAAAACGATTAATAAGCAAAAAAACAGCAGAGAACGAGAGAGCCACTATGATAGATCAATCTGTTGAGCCAAAAGCCAATTCTAATAATTGATTAATATCATTTGTAAGTCGCTTTGGATAAAAGCGTCTGCTAAATGAGTGAGTGAGTGAAGTGACATGTGGCCCAGTATGGTGACCCATACTCGGAATTTGTGCTCTACATTTAACCCATCCAAAGTGCACACACACAGCAGTGAACACACACACACCGTGAACACACACCCGGAGCAGTGGGCAGCCATGCTGCAGCGCCCGGGGAGCAGTTGGGGGTTCGGTGCCTTGCTCAAGGGCACCTCAGTCGTGGTATTGAGGGTGGAGAGAGCGCTGGACATTCACTCCCCCCACCTACAATCCCTGCCGGCCCGAGACTCGAACCCGCAACCTTTGGGTTACAAGCCCGACTCTCTATCCATTAGGCCACGACTGCCCCGTAATATGTAAATGTAATAAATACATAAACAGAAACTAACAGATGTATCTTCATGCATACTTGAGCCGTGCAGCCCATCTATTTCAGACAGCTGACATTTATTATGCTGATTGTTTTTGTGGAAGCGAGCAGCTCTTTCTCATTCAGAGGCGGTTTGGTTTCTCTCATGAGTCTCTGTGTGTGTGATATGACGGAGCAGCAGTGTGTGTCCGGCGCTGTCTGTCAGACTGATGCTCTCTGCTCTCTCGGTCACTGAGGAGAACGACAGAACTGACCTCTGCACACTAAACACACTTCAGCTTCTGACACGTTTACTCACCCTGCCGTCGTTCTGCCGCCATACGACCCACACAGCCACATTTTATAGTTCGTTAAGCTCCAAAAACTGGTGATTAAAGCACTGTAAAAGTGTCCTAATGGTAGTCCATATACTCGTGTGCTGTTTTTTAAGCATTGTTAATTTAATTTAATTCATTTACTGTTATCCACCTCATCACATTACAAATGTAATGTGTCTGGCTTCTGGTCTCATCCACGTCCAGCTATTTTTAACTGTACAGAACCCACTTGTTTTGCTGCTTGATATTGCAAACCGGTGTGTCTTACCATATTATTTTAATGTATCTTAATCATAATATGAACACACTGGTTTCTGGTTTGTAGGACAAACAGTTTTAGCGTTTACTGCTCGTTGTTATTGTTCTTGTTATTTCCTGTAGCGGTTAATGAATCGGAAGGCTAATGAATCCACATTGAAGAATAAGGTGGATAGGTTTTATGAATATTTTAAATTATTTTTTATTTTCATAGTTTTTATTTTCATTTTAGTTATAGTAATATTGTTGTTTTTGTCATTTTTATTACTTTTCAAATATATCTATAACACATTTTAATAAATAGTACACTTTTAATGGACACAGAGCCAGGGTTATAATAGTTAACTAAAACTAAAACAATACACAAATTAATTATATGAAATAAGAATTAAATAAAATAAAAAACTGAAACTTTTTAACATTTTATTTCAGCTAGTTGCAAGGCAACATTTACCATTTTCATTTAGTTTAATTTGAAGTACTAATATAACTAAAAATGAAATTAAAAAAATTAAAAAAACCCTAATACCATTAAAACAATATTTTTTATTACTGAAAATAAAAATTAACTAAAAATAATATACAATAAAACTGGCTCAAATAAAAAAAAAAAAAAACATTTATTACTGTAGTTTTAACTTGAAGTACTAAAATAACTAAAACTAATGAACGAAATGTATAAAAAGTATATACACATATCAAAAAAACAAAGGAATAAAAACGACTAAATTGCTAAAAATCTGAATAAAATGAAGGCAAGGCAAGGCAAGTTTATTTATATAGCACATTTCATACACAGTGGTAATTCAAAGTGCTTTACATAAAAGAAAGTGAAATAGACATTTAAAATCAATAAAAACATGGAAATAAAAATAATAAAAACAAAGAATTTTAAAATGATATAGAAAATGATTTAAAATAAATTTAAAGAAAATGATTATACATAAAATGTATTGCAGTCAGTTCGGACATATAGCACAGTGCTCATTCAACAAATGCACAGTTAAACAGATGAGTTTTGAGTCTTGATTTAAATGTGGCTAATGTTTTAGCACATCTGATCTCTTCTGGAAGCTGGTTCCAGCTGCGGGCCGCATAATAGCTAAAAGCAGACTCCCCTTGTTTTGTGTGAACCCTTGGTATTTCTAACTGACTCGATCCTAATGATCTGAGTGGTCTGTTTGGTTTATATTCAGTGAGCATATCAGCAATATATTTAGGTCCTGGGCCATTGAGTGACTTATAAACGAGTAAAAGTACTTTAAAATCAATCCTAAATGAAATGAAAGTGAAAGTGAAACAACTTCAGGGTGAATAAATGATGACAGAATTTTCATTTTTAGGAAAACGATTCCTAAAAGAGAAAGAAAACAGGAATAAAATACTTTTAGGATTCATTCAAGTGAAACGCGTGTCCAGACAATCTTACATTTCACATTCTAGTTATTCTGAATCTAATTCATCTAATGCCATTAAAACCACTGATGTAGTCCAGACTGGTTCTGGATCAGTGGTGTGTGTCTCTTTAAGTCTGTGCCTTCATCACACTCAGATTGATTATCGTCTTCCTCCTCCTCTGTTCATTAGCTGATTGGATTGGTTTTGCGCGGGTGACCTTGTGTTTGTCCTGCTAATGGATCCTGTGCTGTACATCTGACACTGACCGCTGGATCCGAGCCCAGATTACATTTATGAGCAGCGTCTTATTTGAATGCAGCTGTGTTTTCTGAGCGCCGCACCCAGACACACATCAGAGACTCAAACCGCTGCGGCTCTGATTGATGCACAGCGGTTTACTGACGGCCTGCAAGCGCACATCCTCAAAATCAACTCTGGTTATATTTGTAGGGTTTTTTGCATTAGTGCTACAAAATGTGCAGCATGCATATCACTGTGAAGTACTGTATTCTACAATGCATTGCACTCAACTTGACTCGGAAGTCATATCAACAGATCATTATTTGATTGGACTGACAAAAGTTACATTAAAACACAAAATTAGATTTACTTTTTTTTTTTTTCTAAGACAAAAACTCTATGCGTTAAATAAGGATGCTAATTATATCATGTGTTTATTCTACTCTTTTATTTTTTTTTTGTAGAATACAGTATACAATTTTTTTGCATAATCACTATTCAGTGCATACTGTTATTTTAGTATCATTAATAGACTATTATATGTTTTTATTATTATTTATTTCCAATTTGTTTTTATTTTTTATTTTCAATTTTTATTTTAATTCTAGTTTGAGTAGTTTTTGTGTTTTTTTGTCATTTATTTTAGTTTTTTTGTTTTCTTGTATATATATATATATATATATATTCACAAATTAATGACACTATTTGGACAAACTATTTCCCCGTCTAAATACTGTAAAGCTGATATAAAGCCACTGAGCTTTATATTTAAGTTTTTTTTATATTTTATTTTATTTTAGTTAATAGTTACTTAATTTCAAGTTAATGAATTGCTTTAATTCTTATTGATATCATTAATTAGATTTATAATTTTTTTAATTTTCATTTCAGTTAATCTTAGGGATTTTGTTGTTTATTTGTTTTTAAAATATATCTACCGTATATGATTTTTATACATTTTTGTTTTAGTTCATTAATATTCTGGTATAGTTTTTATTAATATTTTGAACAATTTGTATGATTGTTTATTTTTTTAGTTTTTACATTTTTATACATCTTGTTTTAGTTTATTAATATAT
Organism: Barbus barbus; assembly: GCF_936440315.1. Lineage (NCBI taxonomy): Eukaryota > Metazoa > Chordata > Actinopteri > Cypriniformes > Cyprinidae > Barbus > Barbus barbus. The sequence goes on from NC_136757.1 coordinate 28,905,901, forward strand.
ACTGTTTCATAGTTTTTAATCCATATTTTGAATTTTATTTTATATTTTAATTTTAGTTCATTTTAATAATCTTTTTTTTGTTTTGCCATTTTTATTATAATTTTGTAAATATCTATAATTTTTTATACATTTTTGTTTTAGTTAATTAATATTCTGTTATAGTTTTCATTAGTATTTTGAATGAGTTTTTATTTTTATATTCTGTAGTTCATTTCAAGTAACAGAGTTGTTTGTTTGTTTGTGTGTTGATGATAATAGCCATGGTGCACACTACTTAGTACGCAGTATGCAAGTATTCCATTCCAAATACTGCTGTTTGAGTAATTTATTAATGCATACTGCATACTGTTTCACAATTTATAAACAAAACTAAAAACAGTATGCAATATAGCATAAGTTAAGCAGCTGGTTAGTATTTCTTTCTAAACAGCCAGTCTGTCTCAGTGTGAGTTTCATCCTGTCATGCTGAAAAGGCTGCAAGAATAGAGCTGGATGGATGATTTTAAAATTGAATTAGAGTCAATTGAATTTGATGAAGATAGAGAGAGAGAGAGAGAGAGAGAGAGAGAGTCAGGATAAATGAATGACGCCGGCGGAGACGTTAAGCAGACAGACGAGTCGAGGTTCAGGTAGAATGACAGACAGTTTGTGTTTAGCTCTTCTGTTCACTTCAGTGCTATAAATAGCGCTGGACTCTGCTGGACGTCCTGCGGTCGTATCTGTCTTGAGTAACAGAAATAAACGTGGAGCAGGTAATAAAAACACAGAGCTGCTTCCTGCTGCTAATGGACACCTGTGGCCTTCCCGTCGGCGTGGACGCTTCACTGCTGACGCGGCTCGATTCACCAGATCTGATTCTGAAGACTGTGACTTGAGGCTAATCGTGTGTGTGGAAATGCATGTCTTTGTTTCCTGTGAGTTAATAGGTAATACACAGAGCCAGTGGATGAATTCAAAGCTGCATACTATCCTTCTTATTTCTGCTATATATATATATATATATATATATATATATATATATAGATATAGCATTATGGTAGTGACGGTCTAAATATTATGCGGTCCCTGTTATTTTATTTTACAGAAGAACACCTTATATAACAGAAAAAGAAAAAACTAAATAAAATCAATTAATTATTTAAAATATAAGGTTTCCATAATTACATATAATCTTTCAGGAATAACAAAGATTGCATATGTTACATATAAACCCTTTGTTACATTATATCAGTAAACATTAATATACATATACAAATGCAATGATCTAGACGACCAAGGAGCTTGTTCTTAAAGATTTGCGTTCGCAGATGAAGTGTATATCTGAGTCTTTCCACTTCTCTAACCTCGGTTAGTATTTGAAACGGTCTTCTCTTATAGGTGGGTCTTCCTTGAACCATTTCCGGGTTTTACTTGTTGCCTGTAAACTTCCAGCTTCCTTTGAAATATCTCCAAAGTAAAGAACATAAGATGATTTTGGTATATGTAGAGTGAAAATACTCTTAATAGTAGACCGTATGACCTCCCAAAAACTATTCACCTTTGAACTTTGCCCAAATATATGTTTTATTTTAAAGACAAATGAAATGTTATATAGCAAGCTATGCTTTAGTGATTATTTCATTTTTATTATTTTTAATTTATTGCCAAAATATGTTTTATTTTTTTTTAAAGACAAATGAAAGAAGTGATGTAGCAAACCATGCTTTAGTGATTTTTTTTAATCTTATTTGATTTGATTTTATTAAGCCAAATGAAAGAAGTGATATAGCAAACTTTGCATTAGTTAGTATTTTATTTTATTTAAATTGTATTTTATTGACTACATTTTTTTTTTGTCATTTCATGCAATGACTTGCATTGTTTACCATTAATTTTGGTGTGCTTCCATCAGAAACAAATAATTGTGTGTGACTTACTGGCGTGCAAAAGAATGATTGATTCATATTGCATGGTATTTTTTTTAATGTTAACAGGTTTTTTGGAGAGTGCGCTGAGCTTCAGCATCTGATTAGTTTCCAGCCCTGCAGCAATGCTTTATTCTCTAATGTTTGCTTGCTTCTCCTCAGTCTCTGCCTCGTTTAAAACACAGTGGTGTATGACGATGATGATGCAGTTACACTGAATATGCTTTAATGTTGTGTTCCTCTGCAGGTTTGGTGTGTTTGAGATACTCAGTAACCAGATGAAGGACGAGGCTGGGAAGCTGGACAGCACTCGAGGGTTAGTCTGCGGTTTGGGTGCCGGCGTGATGGAGGCCGTCCTGATCGTCTGTCCCATGGAGACCATAAAGGTGAGGTCAAAGGTCATTCATGTTGAACATTACATTAGCATGGGCAGTTTTATCATATGTGCTTCATCTCTCACGTTTCCAGGTGAAATTCATCCATGATCAAACCTCGGCTAATCCCAAATACAGAGGCTTTTTCCACGGAGTGCAAGAGATCGTCAGAACTCAAGGTTAAAACCCTGTTGTTTTGACTGTTTCAGATCATAGTTGTGGGAAAAACCCAGTGTCCTGATTGCAAGGTCTTGTTGAATCTTCCCCCATGACAACAGTTTAAAAAGATAGTTGAAACACATTAATACAATCTTGACAGTCTTCACTTGAGATTATGTAAATAAATAAATTAATATTTTATTTTATTTCAAATCAAAGAGATGAATATAGCAAGCAATTGCTTTAGTGTTTATTTAATTTTATTGTTGTATCTTCCCCGCTTACTTTTGCCATTCTTATTCTCATCATGGTAATTAAATTCTGAATATTGTGTGTCAATGCAAGTCCTCGTTATTTTATTTTATTTTATTTTTGTATCTTCTCTGCTCTTTTACTTCTATCTTTCTGTCAATTCTTTATACTCATCATGATAATGACATAATGTCTGAATATTATGCATTAAATTTAAGTCACCATCATTTTATTTGATTTATTTATTTTGTTTGTTTACCCAACCCACTCGTCTTATTTTATTTTATTTTATTTTATTTTATTTTATTTTATTTTATTTTATTTTATTTTATTTTACTTTATTTTTCAATTGTCATTTGCAGGATTATGTGGAGCTTTAATTTTATTATAATTTTTATTTTATTTTAGCAGCTACAAATAAGTCAAATAAAAAAAATCATCTAGCAAGTGATGTTTTAGCAATGATTATATGTTCTATTTTATTTGAACTTTGTATTATTTTCGCATAGTCTGTCTAACAAAAGATTGTGTGTGAATTAATGTAAAGAAAAATCTCTTGATGTAAATTTCAATTGAGTGTAAAGAGATCTTAGATATTCATTTATTTGCAAATAAGTGATTTAAACATCACCATACTATATAGTGCATATGATGGGATGTATATATATTTGCAGTAAGTGATGCTCTGTATGTGTCTCTCAGGAATCAGAGGGACGTATCAAGGCCTCACAGCGACCGTCCTCAAACAGGGATCCAATCAGGCGATCCGCTTCTTCGTCATGACCTCTCTCAGGAACTGGTACAAGGGTGAGTGTGTGTTTGTGCATCAGCAGAATCACACTAGAGAGAAAACACTGAGTGAGCTGCACTGCCCTCTGATGGCAGATAGAGTCTCATCTGTTCACATGAGTTGTTTCTGGATGTGTTGTAGGTGACAATCCCAACAAATCCATCAACCCCATCATCACAGGAGCGTTCGGAGCGATTGCAGGAGCGGCGAGTGTGTTTGGAAACACGCCGGTGGACGTCATCAAGACCAGAATGCAGGTACACCAATCATTTATCAGCTCATTTATCACAAATCAATCCTATTATGAGCAGTGAAGCTGTTTCTATTGAAAGTACTTGATCTGCGGTATTGAAACACACCTTACTCTTTCTGTTTTTGACTCAATGTACAGCTAATCCAGACACTTTATTTGATCTATTATTTATGCATTAATTATGTTATATATATATATATATATATATATATGTGTGTGTGTGTGCAACATCTGACTGCTACACTTAAGCAAAGCAAATCAAATAAAATTTCATTTATAAAGCACTTAAAAAACCAAAAGTGCTGTATAAAATAAATATAAAATAATATAAAATAAAAAAACACTACAGTAAAACACAGTAATGGAAGAAAAAAGAAAACAAATAAATCTCATATTAGAAAAATAAATAAAAAAGTAAATAAAATAAGCATATTTATGATTTCTGGCCCATGAATTTCAGTCCTGATTTGTTTCAAATCTGATTGTAGCGCTATGTATGAAATTAATTTGCTATTATAAAATAAAAAGGTTTCTAAGGTGAAGTGTATACTAGAGTATTTCTGTTGGAAATGAAGTTTTAATGAAATGTGTTTTTTTAGGGTTTGGAAGCTCATAAGTATAAAAGCACAATGGATTGTGCCATGAAGATCATGCGACATGAAGGACCAGCGGCGTAAGTGTGTGTGTGTGTGTGTGTGTGTGTGTGTGTGCAAAAAAGAAGCTTAATAAACATACTAAATAATGTACTACTGAAAATGTACAAATGCAGAAAGATTTGTGTGTGGCAGGGTTAATATCATTAAGTAATATTAAAACAAAACAAAAAACAACATTATTTGTAATAAAATAAGCATTAACTGAAATTAAATAATTATTTGAAAAATTATCTTAAAAAATATATATTTTTAATTATATTTAAAAAATATATCTATTTTATTTCAGGTAGTTGCCAAGGCACAATGTCTAATTTGTCTAAAAAAGATTTATGTTGAAATACTAAAATAACTAGAACTAAATAAAATAAAACTTTATAAAAACTATAGACATATTTAATGTAAAATAAAATAAAAACAAATCTAATAAAAATTACAAAAACACACTGAAATTACTAAAACTTTGACTAAAATTAAAACGTAAATAGACAAAAAATAAATATAAAAATCTCTATATAAATATATATTAAAAACATTAACAAAAACTTATAATAGTATATCAATGATACTAAAATAACACTGGTTTGCTGGTTAAGTTTAGGGTTGATTGATTTAGTTTAAAGGGGTCATATGATGCTTTTTTAAAGATCATTATTTTGTGTGTAACAGAATATGTTGACATGCTTTAATGTTCAAAAAACACATTATTTTTCAAATACTGTACATTATTGAAGCTCATATGTGTTTGCAAACAAGCCGCGATTAAGACTCCACTGTGATGTGACCTCTGTCTCTCTTTCTCTCTCACACACACACACACACACACACACTTATACACACACATACACACACACATATACACACACACACACGTATACACACACACACACACACACACACACACTTATACACACACACACGTATACACACACACACACACACACACTTATACACACACACATGTATACACACACACACACACGTATACACACACACACACACACACACACACGCATACACACACACACACACACGTATACACACACACACACACACACTTATACGCACACACACGTATACACACACACACGCACACACACGTATACACACACACACGCACACACACAGACACACACACACACACACACAATGCGCAAAACTCCGCATTTAAACAGTCAATAGCAAATACTTAAACTAGTAACAAAACATAAAACTTCAGGGATGTTATCTATGCCCAAACAGCTTGTAACACTCCAAAGAGAAAACTTGAAATCGCATCAGATGACCCCTTTAACAATCTGAGGTTTGTTAGTTGATGAAAAGCTAATAATTAAATATTTAAAAAAATAAAATCAAAATAAACACTTACTAAAAAGATGAAATATTTTTTTTAATCGTCTACATGTCTTGTGGCCATTAATCAACATCAGAAAACGTGAACACGTGATTGTGTAGTTAAATTCCTGAAATATAATAATATATATTATAATATTTAATTATAATAATAACTTATATTAAATACATATTTTAGATCAACGGGATTCAGCTGATGAAAAAAATAAAATGTTCAGGAATCCCTGATTTAACCTATAAACATATCTGTGCTAAAGTCAGTGTTACGATCACAGAGATACTATAGATTAATATTTTAGCTATTAATATAATATTTTTTTATTAATATTTTTGAAATAGTTTTATTTTGATATTTTCTGTTAACATTTTAATTTAATAAAGTTGTAGTAATTTTGCTTTGCTTTTAATTAAATTAAAAAATTTTATGCATTTATATTATTATTTTATCATTTTTATTTCAGTTTTAGATATTTCATTACATCTACTAGAGAAATGTTGCCTTGGCAACTAGCTGTTTTTTATATTATATTTAAGTTAGCATTTATTTGATGTAAATGAATGAATATTGTAATGGTTTTGGTTTTAGGTAACTGATGAAATGTGTTGATGTGTGCAGGTTTTATAAGGGCACGGTCCCGCGGCTGGGCCGAGTGTGTTTGGACGTGGCCATCGTCTTCATCATCTACGAGGAGGTTGTGAAGGTCCTAAACAAAGTCTGGAACACCGAGTGAAGGAATGAAGAGCAGAAGAGACGAGACGCCATCACTGTGACGACGTCTGCAGGTTCATTCCCATTAGTTCTGCACATTATATTTGAAAATCATTTCATTTCATAGAACAGCTCTAATAACTGCAGTCAAATTAACATTGTAGGTGCCAAATTTAACAGATTTTGTTTATTAATAAATAGATTTAATAAAGAGCAAACATGTACGTTTACAGATGTTTGTGCACGAAGTCTAGAGAAATAATCTGGAATGTTTTAACCAGAGAAAATCTTCAAGTGGGAATATTTACATATTGGGAGTGTTTGAATATTTATAGATATATTTACTTAATTACAGATCATTCCATTATACTGTATGAAATATATTTTAAATTTGATTCTATTTTTATGTTTCTGATATTTCTACTTAAAATGTTTTGTTTTTTAATCGAAGGCTAATATTTTTACATTTGTAAAACCTTTTTTATTAATTCATTTGAATATATTTATTTTCCTGTTGCTCACGTGCCTTTAATCATCAAACTCTGACATTTATTTCTCAACACAAGCAGACATTTTTAATAATTCTTTAGTCAGTTTTGAAGCATCTTTTGTCAGGCATGACCAGCTGTATCTGTCTATGTGCAATATCAACTGTGTTATATACAACTGGAATATAGATTCAGTGAATGTCAAATACATACATGTACTGTAAACGTGACCGATTCACCTCTGAGTGGACCTGATGTGGATTATTAAAGTGTTTCTGCAGCATGCATCTCCAGCTGTGTGTGTGTGTGTGTGTGTGTGTGTCAGTGTCTGTTGTATGAGGTGAAATAGTGTCATCTATCTATCTTTTATTGATCCTAATTGAAAGTGCAGTGCTGCTGCTGGCCGCTAGAGGGACAGCTGTTGTGTGTGTGTGTGTGTGTGTGTGTGTGTGTGTTTGGGCCCTTTAGAAATACTCTGTGGGATTGTTTGTGCCATATACTGTTATGTGTATGTTCTTGGCCTTTTCTTTGTAGATCTCTGGAGTAAAGGCTTCTTAAAACTAAATTCTAATGTGCTAATAAAATGATTTTATTTTCACAGTTAAATCAGCTCTGTGACATCATTGTGTTTTTGCTCTTACAAAGCACCTTTATTTGAAAGTTTGTGCAAACAAGGTCTGATTTTTGTACAAGATAAACAAATCTCACAAATTAATCTATATATCTGCACTTACATTCAAAGTTTTTTTTAAAGAAATTAATACTTTTATTAAGCAAGGATGCATTAAATTGATCAAGAGTGGCAATAAAAACATTAATAATGTTACAAAAGATTTCTATTTTGAATAAATGCTGTTCTTTTGAACTTTCTATTCATCTGTGAATCCTGAAAAATAAAATGTATCACGGTTTGCACAAAAAATATCGGGCAACACAACAGTTTTCAATATTGATAATAATCAGAAATGTTTCTTGAGCAGCAAATCGGCATTATGGTTATTAAATAGTTAACTAATAGTTAAAAAATCATAAAAAAAAAAAAGCTTAAAAATAAAAAAATAAATTAAATAAGCGAAGAATTAAAACTTTAAAAGCTAAAGCCGAAATAAAAATTAATATATACACAGGTAACAAATTTAAGTTATTAAAACATTGTAGGAATATTGTTTTGAAATGTTTTACTTTTTTTATAGGTTACAAAAACATTTCTTACACTGTTCTACTAACTTTATTTTTATGAATTTTATGAATTTTTATTTTATGAGAATGTTGTTCTAAGCACATTTTCTCTCAACATTATGAGAACATATCAAATGTTAAATGTTATAACTTTTAAAAAACGTTGCTCGGTAGACATTACAAATAAAACCAACAAACACAACAAAATGACAATCTTTTATATAAATAATGTAAAAAAAACTAATTAAAAATATTAATAAAAATCGAATCGTATCTAGTGGTAACTTAAGGATATTAAAGTAATACTGAGCAGCATATTATTATGATTTCTGAAGATCATGTGACACTGAAGACTGGAGTGATGATGCTGAAAATACAGCTGCAGATCACAGAAATAAATTACATTTGAACAGATACTCACATAGAAAGCAGCATTTTAAATTGTAATAATATTTCACAATTTTACAGATTTTACTGTATTTTTCGCATTGGAGAGCAAAACATGTCTTACCCGTTTGAACAGTATACTGTATAGATTGACAGTTTGCCTGCAGAAGTCATCATGTTATGGACAGTTGCTATGCAGCTTCTAAGGTGTTGGTTATGCGGTTGCTAGGGTGTTGCTAGGCGAGTGTCTGTGATCTGGTGGTGACCTCTGGAATAACAATAGTTCTGTATCAGTCCGGTGGAGTGAAGGATTCTTTGACTTCTTTCTTCTCTTTGGGATGAAAGATGCAGCAGTGTGTCTGTCTCTCACACACTCCGCTGAGAGATTCCTCGTCTCTTTATGTCCTGCTACAATAGCTCTTTGTTAGAAACATGGAAAAGAATCTCTTTCTCTCTTTTTTTGGTCTCTTTGTATCTAGTCTTGTTCAGTCTCAAAATCACAAAGAAAGTCAAATATGACCGACTGATAAGAAGAAAGACGTGTGATTTTCCAGCAGGATTCAGTGATTCTCTCCTTCTTTCACAGGACAGACGTGTATCTGTCTTTTGTTGTTCGTCCGGCTGTCGGTCATCAGAAACTCCCACCAGCAGATGTTTTACAGCGCTGATGACCGAACACATACATGAGCTCTGATGCACGAGAGAATCGCATTCATCTGTAGAGAGAGACGGACAGTGAGTGACCCGTCTGACCTCTTACTATTACCAGTCACCAAAACTAAAACCACTAAAACACACTTTGGGTACTTAGAATAAAATAAACGCTTTATTTCAGCTAGTTGTCATGGAAACATTTATCAATTTTGTTTATTTTAACTTACTAAGGTAACTATTAATATATTAGAAATTAATATACAGATGTATTAAAAAAAAAAATATATATATATATATATACAGTATATAAAATAAAAATAAAAAAATTATAAAAAATACTAAAACTTAAAATGAAAACAGAAAATATAAAATTAAAATTATCCAAAATAACTATATAATTAAAAATATCAACTAAAATTATGATAGTAAGTTATAAACTATAATAGTAAATTATGATTGTAATTATGATAGTATATCACAAATACTAAAATAACACTATCTAATGTTACTTCACCCCATTATTTGAGTTTTTCTTCATATTTGTCAGCTCTTTTGGTACCAGCTGCTCACATGAACTGCATTTGCTTTGCTGTTTTTGTGTTCAGGGGATTTGGTTCAAGTTTCTGTTTGCAACTAGACAAATTCACTAAAAGCTCTTTAGTATTTGTGTCTTGTTTTCCAGCACAAATATCTAAAGATTCTTCAATCAAGATGAAATCATTCAAATTTACAGTAGCTTTATGCTTAAAAAAAAAGAAAAAAAAAAGGCAGCCAAAGGGGTTATAAAAATTAAGAGAATCAATAATTTATTGTTTATTATAAATATTTATTTTCAAATTAATAGATTTTTATTTAATTTATATGAATTTAATCTATTGTCAGATATAGAGTCAGAAAAATACCCCATCTTTTGTTTTAATTTCTAAGAAACCATGACCTAATATCTTAAGTCATTTTGCATCTCAAGTAAATGTAGTTTGATTTATATTTACATATTTAGACTAAAAAACAAGAAAAAAAGTTCTAAGAAAATGACTTTTGCTTTGATCATATCTTGTTGGAATAAAGTCATTTTGCATTATATTTATTTGTTGTTATCGTACTATTTGTTATTCTAATATTGTTACTCATATTTGTGAACTCTATTTGCACTCTTATTTTTAATAAGACTCGCAGCAGATGCTTTGGCAGTACAAACACACTGTCTGAATCTGTTTTCTATTAAGTGTTCTATCAGAATTTTGTCATTTGTTCACAGTGTTTGTTGTGAATATCTGTCAGACAGACTGACTCCGTGGCATGAATTAGCGGCTGTATCAGTGTTAGATGACATGCTCTCTCTCTGTGGGGGGGATTTCATAATCATAATTATCATGTCCATCACCCAAACCGAGCTGAGGAAACACTAACAGATGTTGTGTAATAACAGCTCAGAGTGCTGATCTCAGATCATTTGAGATGTCTGACGCTCCGCTTCACTGCAGGAACGAACTTAATGAAGTGTGTTTTCAGAGAGACCATCAAAATGTGCTGTTTTGTTGGGTTTCCAGAACCTCAAGTCAAGTCAAGATTATTTGAATATCGCTTTTAACAATGCAAATTGTGTCAAAGCATCTTTACATCGGCTTGATATAAAGCTGGGTGGCTTTATATCAGCTTTACAGTATTTAGACGGGGAAATAGTTTGTCGAGATAGTGTCATTCTCCTCTGGCCAGACAAAATCAGCAGTTTAAATCTAGACTAAAGCAGAATCAGATTGTGCAAAGGACTCATCTGGTTCCTGTGGTCTTGTCCCGATGGCCGTCTTGGAGACAGGGTCTTCACTGGGGATCAGTCTCTGGGGCTCATCTAGGTGTCCTGGCTGTAGAGGTCATCTCTAGGTGCTGATCCACCATCTGGTCTGGATACAGTCTGGATCTGGGTGGCTACGGTGACCTCGGAATAAGAAAGAAACAGACTAATATTAGCATAGATGCCATTCTTCTAACAATGTAACAAGTACATCAGGTGTTTTGGGAAGTGTTCCCGGTTCCGGTTGACCTAATTAATGCAGCCTAACAATCCTTTAACGGATTTGAATTATAGAAATGCGATAGTGTATTATGTGTAAACCAGATTAAAGAGATGGGTCTTTAATCTAGATTTAAACTGACAGAGTGTGTCTGCTTCCCGAACAGTGTTAGGTAGATTGTTCCAGAGTTTGGGAGCTAAATAGGAAAACGATCTGCCCGCAGTTGATTTTGATATTCTAGGTATTATCAAATGGCCAGAGTTTTGAGATCCCAGCGGACATGAAGGACTATAATGCGATAAGAGCTTGCTCAAGTACTGAGGAGCTAAACCATTCAGGTCTTTATAGGTAATTAGCAAGATCTTAAAATGTATACGATGTTTAATAGGGAGCCAGTGCAGTGTTGACAGAACCGGGCTAATGTGGTCATACTTCCTGGTTCTAGTAAGAACTCTAGCTGCTGCATTTTGAACCTGCTGGAGTTTGTTTATTAAACGTGCAGAGCAACCTCCCAATAAAGCATTACAATAATCTAACCTCGAGGTCATGAATGCATGAATTAATGTTTCTGCATTTGACATTGAGAGCATAGGTCGTAATTTAGATATATTTTTACGATGGGAAAATGAAATTTTACAAATGCTAGAAACATGTTTTTCGAATGAAAATTTGCTATCAAAAAGTACGCCTAGGTTCTTAACTGATGAGGAAGAATTTACAGAGCAGCCATCAAGTATTAGAAAGTGATCTAGGTTATTACATGCAAAAGTTTTTGGTGCAATAATTAACACCTTTATTTCAGAATTTAGCAGTAAGAAATTGCTAGTCATCCAGTTTTTGATATCAACTATACATTCCGTTAGTTTTGCAAATTGATAAGTTTCATCAGGTCGCAAAGAAATATAGAGCTGGGTATCATCAGCATAACAGTGAAAGCTAACACCATGTTTCCTAATGATATCTCTCAAGGGTAACATGTAAAGCGTGAAAAGTAAGGGGCCAAGTACTGAGCCTTGAGGTACTCCATACTGCACTTGTGAATGGTATGATACCTCTTCATTTACTGCCACAAACTGATGGAGGTCAGATAAGTACGATTTGAACCATGCCAGTGCACTTCCTCTAATGCCGACATAATTTTCTAGTCTATTTAAAAGAATGTTGTGGTTGATAGTGTCAAACACAGCGCTAAGATCCAGTAGCACTAATAGAGAGACACAACCATGATCAGATGATAAAAGCAGGTCGTTTGTAACTCTAATGAGAGCAGTCTCAGTACTATGATATGGTCTAAAACCTGACTGGAAATCCTCACATATATAATTTTTCTCTAAGAAGGAACATAGTTGTGATGATACTACATTTTCTAATATCTTTGACAGAAAAGGGAGATTTGAGATCGGTCTGTAATTAATTCATTCTTTGGGGTCAAGTTGTGGTTTTATAATGAGAGGCTTAATAACAGCCAGTTTGAAGGTTTTTGGGACATATTCTAATGAAAATTATGAGTTAATAATCTTCAGAAGAGGATCTATTACTTCTGGAAGCACCTCTTTTAGGAGCTTAGATGGAACAGGGTCTAAAATACAGGTTGTTGGTTTAGCTGATTTAACAAGTTTATACAATTCTTCCTCTGCTATAGAAGAGAATGAGTGGAATTGTTCCTCAGGGGATCTATAGTGCACTATCTGATGCGATACTGTGGCTGACAGCTGCATGATTACAATTTTATCTCTAATAGTTTCGAACTTGGAAGTAAAGTAGTTCATAAAGTCATTACTACTGTGCTGCTGGGTAATGTCTGCACCTGCTGATGTTATATTTTTTGTTAATTTAGCCACTGTATTAAATAAATACTTGGGGTTGTGTTTGTTTTCTTCTAAAAGAGATGTACATTAAGCAGATCTAGCAGTTTTTAATGCTTTTCTGTAGGATAGGGTACTTTCCCGCCAAGCAATACGAAATACCTCTAATTTAGTTTTTCTCCAGCTGCGCTCCATTTTCCGGGCTGCTCTCTTTAGGGCCCGAGTGTGCTCATTATACCACGGTGTTGGACTCTTTTCCTTAATCTTCCTTAAGCGTAAAGGAGCAACCGTATCTAAAGTGCTAGAAAAGTGAGAGTCAATAGTTTCTGTTACATCATCAAGTTGTTCTGAGCTATTGGATATGCTGAGGAATTGAGATAAGTCAGGAAGATTATGTCTTTTGTGGTAGAAGTGATGGTTCTACCATATTTGTAACAAGGAGTTGGCTTTACAGCTTTAGCTATATGGAATATACACGAAACTAGATAATGATCTGAGATATCATCGCTCTGCAATATTTCAACGCCACTGACATCAATTCCATATGACCGTATTAAATCTAGAGTATAATTTAGACAATGAGTAGGTCCTGAAACGTGTTGTTTAACACCAATGGAGTTTAGAATGTCTATAAATGCTGATCCCAACGAATCTCTTTCATTATCAACATGGATATTAAAATCACCAGCAATTAGGACTTTATCTGCAGCCAGCTCTACCTCAGATAGAAAGTCAGCAAATTCTTTAATAAAGTCTGTATGGTGGCCTGTATACAGTAACCAGTACAAACATCACAGGGGATTTATCATTAACACTTGTTTCTTTGGATAACGTTATATGAAGCACCATTACTTCGAACGAATTATACTTGAAACCCAACCTCTGAGAAATACTGAAAATATTGCTATAAATTGTGGCAACACCTCCCCCTTTACCTTTTGGACGCGGTTCATGTTTGTAATTGTAATCTTGGGGGGTAGACTCGTTTAAAGTAATGTAGTCATCTGGTTTTAGCCAGGTTTCTGTCAAACAAAGCACATCTAGTTTATGGTCAGTGATCATATCATTTACAAAAAGTGCTTTTGTAGAAAAGGATCTAATATTCAATAAGCCAAGCTTTATCATTTGTTTATCTGTATTATATCTGTTTTTTATTTGTTGAACATCAATTAAATTGTTACTCTTACTTTGGTTTGGATGTTTTCTGTATTTTCTAGTTCGGGGAACAGACACAGTCTCTATAGTGTGTTATAGGTGAAGGAGTCTTATGTGCTGAGAATTAACTGACTTCTGTGACGTGAGGCTGCCAGCAGATGGTCGGTTTAGCTAGTCTGTCTGCGTCCTGACCTGGGCCCCAGTTAGTCAAGTACGGACTCTAAGACTATGTGCCATATTTCTAGAGAGAAGAGCGGCACCACCCCAAGAGGGATGACCACTATCTCTTTCCACAGGTCAGGTCTGCCCCAAAAATTCTTCCAATTGTCTATAAAACCTGTGTTATTCTGCGGGCACCACTTAGACATCCAGTCATTGAGTGACGACAGTCTGCTATGTATCTCATCATCGGTAAGCAGGAAGGGGACCAGAGCATATTACAGTGTCTGACATCATACTTGCAAGTTCACACACCTCTTTAACATTATTTTAGCGTTGTATATACACAGTTATTATATTTAAAGTATACTTAAACTATTTATAAATATGAGTTTAAAACCCATATTGTTCATCTCAATGTTATTTTATTCTATTTAAGTATTTGACATGAGACATTAATAGGCTATTAGACAACACATTTTTTGTTTTTGTTCAAAAATGGCATCATAAAGTTAATAACAATCCCTACAAATAAATTCTGCAAATATTTCCTCTCAATAATACCAAATGAAATCATTAATAATAATAATTAATTTAAAACACTGGTGTAGTAATATATGATCCAGCACATGAACATGCGATGCTGAATGTAAAATCAATTAATAATAAAGATCAATAAATTATAAAAATCAATAATAATAATGACAAAATAATGCAATTCTCATATCACTTCATAAAAATAGTATCTCATATATATAATATTATATTAACATATTTTTTTAATCATATATTTGATCAAATACTGCACATTTCATCACTTTATAAAGCTCACATCATAAATATATGTATGTTTGTGTCTGTATGTGTGAATGAAAATGTTTAATAGAAATCTAAATATGTTTATATACACACTTATAGGCTATTTATTTAAGAATAATGTATGTTATTGAATCATTGTTTTGTTAAACTGAAAGCTGCGGTGTGTTGAGGGTGTGATTGCGCGTGCGTCAGTGAGCGTCACTCCGCGCGCCCTCAGATAAAGTTCAGAGATGCTGCTGACGGGACGCGCCGCTCTCCTTCGCTGCGTCTGAAAGTGCGAGAAACTTCTTTAAAGCGGCATCTTTTGTATCAGAGCGACCCCGAAGAACGTCTGTGAGGCGTCGTGATGATGATGATGATGATGATGAAAACGCCAGGTTTAACGCGCGTTTGTGCGGTGATCGCGATCGTGATGTGCGCGTTTGGCTCGTGCGAGGCGGGATGCGCGGACAGACCGGCACCGAGATGCTGCCCGGGACGGAATAACGAGTGCGTGGAGAGGAGCGCGAGGAGAACCGTGTGTTACTGCGACACATACTGCCGGAGGAGCGGCGACTGCTGCGACGATTATCAGAGCGCGTGCCTCATCTCCGGTGAGTCCGTTAATTAACCGCGCGACAACTTCATTAACCTGCCGCTGCTGGCGTGACGTCACGCCGCTCTGATTGACTTTTTTTTTTTTTTAGTTTTTGACATGTCTTATCATAAGGAATATCATCTAATTAATCTGGTGCTTTTGTTACACGATACATGTTCTTACTGATTATAATAAAAATAAATTATGCGTTATTATATGCAAGTACATCTAAGCCAAACCTTAATCTTAACCCTAACCATATAATAAGTACATGTAGTTAATAAATATATGTGACCATGGATCACAAAATCAGCCATAAGGGTCATGTTTAAAAAAAAATTGAGATGCATCATATGAGAGCTGAATAAATAATCTTTCCATTGATGTATGGTTTGTTAGGATAGGACAATATTTGTCTGAGATACAACTATTTGAAAATCTGGAATCTGAGGGTGCAAAAAAATCTAAATATTGAGAAAATCACCTTTAAAGTTGTCCAAATGAAGTTCTTAGCAATGCATATTATTTAAGTTTTATATTTATGGTAGGAAATTTACAAAATATCTTCATGGAACATGATCTTTACTTAATATCCTAATGATTTTTGGCATAAAAGAAAAATGTATCATTTTGACCCATACAGTGTATTTTTGGCTATTACTACAAATATACCCCAGCGACTTAAGACTGCTTTTGTGCTCCAGGGTCATATATTACTCAGTACTTAAATGTATAACAAGGACACCTTAAAATAAAGGTAAGATTCCAAACCTCAGTGTCAGTTTCCATGGATTTCCATTGTATTTTCTGTCCATATAATGGAAGTCATTTGGAATGTAGTGCACAAAACAAATGATTTTTTAAATGTCTTTTAATGATATTTTGAAAAATGTTGGTAACCAAACAGTCTCATCATCCGTAACACAGACGAAAAATGTTACTGTTTTGGTTACAAACATTCTTAAATGGGTTTCTTCATGTTACACAGAAGAAAGAAAGTTACACAAGTTTGGAGAAATATGAGGGCGAGTAAATATTGCCGAATTTATATTTTTTGGGTGAACTGTCCCTTTAAATCATTATTACTGAAAGTGTTTTTTCAAACAAAATTATTGTTGCTTAATTGTATTACGATTTGAACAGGATTTATCAGGGAATAAAATCTTAAACTTGGGCCTGTTCCTCACACACAGCGTCATATGACTTCAGGAATTTGGAAATATAGTGCAGACGTCATATGAACACCTGTTATGATGCTTTTATGTTCTTTTTGAAGAAGTCATGGTCACCATTTGCTTTTGCTGTAAAAAAAAAAAAAAAAAAGAGCATCTACTTTTGCATTCTACAGATATTTTTTTTTAAACATGAGGGTGAATATATGATGACAGAAGTTTAATTTTTTAAAGTTGCTATTGGATAATTCAACTTAAAATTTCAATTCTGCCATCATTTGTTCAAAATGTGGTCTCAAATTAGGTCTTTCAGCAGACACGTCTGAACGAGATTGTTGGAGTATTGACAGAAATCAGAGGCTCAGAAACAGCTGGTGTCTCTGAGTGAATGCTGAGTGAAGTATGTGTGTTGGGTTATTATCACAGCCGTCATTATCTGCTGTCTGTATGTCTCTTACCTGCCTTAACTACAGCAACAGAGCTCAGAAACAGCTTCAAATACAGCCTATGTATGTATATAAACAGTATATCCCATCAGCCCATCTCAGCAGCTATAAAACATCCCAGCATGCTGCTCTATATAAGCCAAAGACGTGATGTAAAGAGGGCTTTCATCTGTGTTTTGACTTGAGGGAGGTCTTGAGCGTCTTCCAGGTTTGTTGAGCTCCTCAGGAGTTCAGAGTTGCTCAACTGTCTTTGTTTACGCTGTTAAACTCAGTCACTGAGACGTTAAAACCTCTAAAAGCAGAGCGTGACTGTCATGAAAACACTTATAAATGTCTGAATGTCATTAGATGAGAACATATCAAAACGAGTGTGATTTTATTGAAAAGAGAGATGCAAAAAGAGCTTACAAGCAAAACATTTAACAAAAGGAGTTTAATAATGAAAAATAAAATAATAAAAATAGTTTTGAAAATGCTCACACATCTCTCAAATAAAGTCAACAGTTCTTCAAAGTTCACTCATGATTCTTAGTCCAAGCCGGACATTGTTGGCAGATTTGCTGTTGTCTTTGTGATTGCTTGTCGCCGTCGTCGCTATGCGGATCGTTTTTATTATGAGTAATGCTGGACTGGAAGGATTTGGTTGGTTTTGGTTTGTTCACGTCTCTGAATAACAGCTTGATCTGATTCATCCAGACACATACACTCCCTCAGCCATGATTACTGCCATATGTGTGGGTTTCAGCTGCAGACTTGATATATATAGCTGAGGAAAACAAATATGCAAAATATTTGCCAACAAAAAAACAAAACCTTTAAACAGATTTATGAGTTTGGGTGTGTTTTAGGCCTGAGTGATATTGCTAAACAATTGCAGTATTTTTTTTTTATATTTGATATTTTGATATTTCTGTATTTGCTCAGAAATGGCTTAAAACTGTGATTTTATTAAACTATTATCAGTCCACCACATAGTCATTGATGCGAAAATGATTCAAAGTGAAGTTTTGTTAAATGAACAATAACAATATGAATATTTTCTAAAATAATGCTAATATACACTGCTCAAAAATTGAAAAAGTATCAGATCTCAATGGTGAAAAATATCATTCTGGATATCCGTACTGGACTGGGTAATGTGTTAGGAATGACAGGATGCCACATCTTTTGATGGAAATTAAAATCAACCTACAGAGGGGTGAATTCAAAGACACCCTGAAAATAAAAGTGAAAAAATGATGCAGCAGGCTTGTCCATTTTGCTGAAATTTCATTGCAGCAACTCAAAGTGGTACTCAGTAGTTTGTATGGCCCCCATGTGCTTGTATGCATGCCTGATACGTCGGACAGTCTGAGGTGCAACCAGGCAGTGTCAGATGGACCGAAACATAGGCAACGTTCACACTGTCAGTTTTTGGGATTGACAACTGCATTTTCTTTGCAGGTGTGAGTCTCGATGTCCTGTTCACACAGCAGCTTATAGTTGAGTTTAGAATACTGTCTGTATGAACGTGGAATGGGAGTCAAGCCCCTATTCCTCACCAATAATCATAGCGACAGTGACCAAAGTAAAATCAAAGATGGCGCCATCCATAAAACTGAAAGCCTTATCACTTTCTGACACGACAAGAGTCCAATCAAGCCGTGAAAAAATCATCAAATCTTCATTAACCGACGGCAGATTTTAAATTTGGGAGGAGAGCAGAGCATTTGAATCATGCGGATGCGCGCAGAACACAAAAAAAGTTGTGAGTCCTGAAAATGTACATTTACATTTATGCATTTAGCAGACGCTTTTATCCAAAGCGACTTACATTGCATTCAAGTTACAGTTTCTACATTTTTATCAGCTCTTGCTTTCCCTGGGAATCGAACCCATGACCTTAGCGTTGCTAGTGCCATGCTCTACTATTTGAGCTACAGGTACATGTGCGAGTTCGGTTACAGAATGCGGCTGTCACACCCGTATATAACCAAACTGTGTGTGAACATAACCGTATTAAGGTCTTAAATACAGGACTGACAACCGTATTCTGCTGCTGTGCGAACGTGGCCATAATGTCCCAGAGGTCTTCTATTGGATTAAGGTAAGGAGTGCGTGGGGGCCATTCAATGGTATCAATTCCTTTATCTTCCAAGAACTGCCTGCATACTCTCGCCACATGAGGCTGGGCATTGTCGTGCACCAGGAGGAACCCAGGACCCACTGCACCAGCGTAGGGTCTGACAATGGGTCCAAGGATTTCATACCTAATGGCAGTCAGGGTGTCACTATCTAGCCTGTAGAGGTCTGTGCGTCCCTCCATGGATATGTCTTCCCAGACCATCACTTACCTACCACCAAAACCGTTCATGCTGAACGATGTTACAGGTAGCATAACGTTCTGCACGGCGTCTCCAGACCCTTTCAAATCTGTCACATGTGCTCAGGGTGAACCTGCTCTCATCTGTGAAAAGCACAGGGCACCAGTGGCGGACCTGCCAATTCTGGTGTTCAATGGCAAATGCCAATCGAGCTCCACGGTGCCGGGCAGTGAGCACGGGGCCCACTAGAGGATGTGGGGCCCTCAGGCCACCCTCATGAAGTCTGTTTCTGATTGTTTGGCCTGCTGGAGGTCATTTTGTAGGGCTCTGGCAGTTTTCATTCTGTTCCTCCTTGCACACAGGAGCAGGAGCAAAGGAGTCCTGCTGATAGGTTAAGGACCTTCTATGGCCCTGTCCAGCTCTCCTAGAGTAATTGCCTGTCTCCTGGAATCTCCTCCATGCCCTTTAGACTGTGCTGGGAGACACAGCAAACCTTCTGGCAATTGAACATATTGATGTGCCATCCTGGAGGAGTTGGACCACCTGTGCAACCTCTGTAGGGTCTAGGTATTGCCTCATGCTACCAGTAGTGACACTGACCCTAGCCAAATGCAAAACTAGTGAAAAACAGTGAGAAAAGATGAGCAGGGGAAAAAATGTCAGTGGCCTCCACCTGTAAAACCATTCCTGTTTTGGGGGTTGTCTCATTGTTGCTCATCTAGTGCACCTGTTGTTAATTTAATTAACACCAAAGCAGCTGAAACTGATTAACAACCCCCTCTGCTACTTAACTGACCAGATCAATATCCCAGGAGTTTAATTGACTTGATCCTATACTCTGATTTAGGCTACGTCCACACAAAGCCAGAGCTTTCCCGATCCAATCTTTTTTCCCCTCGTCTCAAGAAATAGCTGCGTCCACACACGAAACCAACACAAAACGATGTAGTATACATGCCAGACCAGCATGTGATGCTGTAATTCTGCCACAGAGATGCACTAAAACAGAGAAGAAGACTTGGACTATGTGCATAAACCTTGCACGCGGTATACAAACGGACATGGAACAATACATTTTTTAATCTGTTAATGTTAGTTAATAAAAAGACAATCGTTCAGTGTCATGTTTTTGTTGCTGTTACATGACGTAGCGGTGTCTGACTAGGGGCGAGACATGGGCTAATGACATCATTGTTTCAGAAAATATACGGATTCGCTGTACACACAAAAACGCAAGGGTGTCATTTCCAGATTTATCCACTCTGGGACCCAGTTTAAAAAAATATCGGGTTCACGCTCCCAAAACGCCGGATCCGTCTGGACGAAACGCCTATACGATACAAAATGTATGCGTATACAGCTAAACTCGTCTCCGTGTGGATGGGGCCTAAAACGTGTTCCTTGAATTTTTTTGGGCAGTGTAGTAAGAGTAAAAAATGTTTTTTTATTAATGTCAGATCATTTTTTTGGTCCTTGAACCTGACTGGCTGATAAGAGTGTGATAGAGTCCAACAGATTCCTCAGCCGGTTCACCGTTTGTGCCACTCTGCCTGCCGAAGTTACTGTATTTCTCACAGTGAGTGTCATGGTGGAAACCAAGGAAACTATCATTTAAAAAATAATACTGTTTTGTGTCACGGAATGTAGTTTTAAGAGTTTTTTAGGCAAAAATGTACTTGTTTGGACTTCAAATATGCGGTTTGTTAAATAATAAAAATAACATCTTCATTTTTGGCGATGCAAGCACCAGGACGTCAGTGGCTGGTCAGTGCTCATAAACCCTTCAGAGATCAAGCTCATATTCACAATAGTTTGAAGGATCAAAAATTTCTCAAATTTTATAATTTAACATTACAAAAAAAATCCATGCATTGCAGAGTCTTACAATAACTTTTTTTTAATTGATTTACTAAAATGGACAGTTTGAACTGTACCAAATCAAATATACTGTACCAAATCTAACACCATTTTCGCTATGGACCTTAAATCAGAGGCTAATAAAACATCTCTGTCATTACTAATGTATTGTGAATATTCAGGATATATTGCTCATTTCATGAAGAAGGATGTCACATCAGCAACATGGAGTAAACAAACACCCAGTTTTAATCAAGTGCAGAAATGGAGGGAAGAACAGAATCAGCATGGAGTGGAATGGAGCAGAATCCCATTTCTTTCACTCTCTCTCTCGTACCCTGGAGCAGGTTTAATCTTGCTCTTGATGTTCCCAGTAATTGTTCCCAGTCTTGGCTGTTATCTGATTTAAGATGATGTTGTTCAAGGCTGTGGGTCATTTACGGTTACAGTCTGGATCACAAATGAACTATATTACTGTAGCAGTATGACTGTAAACTAGAGGGTTATATATTGCTCAACAGTTGAACTGTTTTAACCATTACAGAGCTATAACATTTACACTGAGCAATGTGAAGCATTGATGTCAGACTTTTCATGCATTTGCTATAAATATCTTGTATAAATATAAGCATTTTTGGTTTGAGTCAATCATAAATAAATAAATGGCTAAATAAAATAAATAAAAATTAAATAAGTAAATAATAATAGTAGTAGTAGTAGTAGTAGCAATAATAATAATAATATATAATAATTAATATTTAAAAGTATTTGACTGGATTATTGAAAAATAGGCACTAGTTCAAGGTTATATTTGGGTTAAATATCAAACATTATATAGGCTGTGTTTTATGTATAAAATATACAATTATAAAATGTATATTATATAAAAAATAGTTAATGTATTTAAAAAAATGTAATACATATTTGTAAACTTAAAATATAGCATATATTCTAAAAAAAAATCTAATATTTAATTTTAACTTCAAAGGATTGTTCCTTGATATAAGATTTAGGTCATACCACACACCACTAGATTCAGGCAACATCTTTATAAAGTATATAAGCATTTTAGCCAAAATCCCAGTCATACAGTCACCGGACCAGATGCTGTAGATGTTAAACGTGAATACAGTCTAACCGTGAGTGCATGACATGTTAAACACACAGCGCCAATAATGCAGCTAATGGAGGTGAGCAGATCTGCATGAAGTAGATCACAACTCTGAAGATCCAATCAAAGTCAAAACAAGTTGACACCTTTAAAGTGCTTAAGATGTTTTTTATGCTTCACTTCATAACCCTTAAGAGACTTTCATTCTGCAAGCATTTTGAAGAATATTAGCGTTTGTTCAGTTGGTTTTGAAGACTGATCTTACTCTGATGGATGGTGAAAGATGCCTTTTACATGACTCTGTCTTTGCTGTGAGGTTAGTGTGTTGACGTGAGTCTGTTTGATGTC
Source organism: Barbus barbus (assembly GCF_936440315.1). NCBI lineage: Eukaryota > Metazoa > Chordata > Actinopteri > Cypriniformes > Cyprinidae > Barbus > Barbus barbus. The sequence goes on from NC_136757.1 coordinate 28,928,820, forward strand.
TCTCAGGACGGAGCTTTATTGTCTCTGTGACAGATTCCTGACAGTGGAGGAATGCTGAGGAATATCTGCTATAAGTTTGGTGGCTCTCATAAACACCTGAGTGCTGTGAGAGCGAATAAAAGCATGCATAAACACTGAACAGGAACAGACTGGTGCACATGTGTGTTACCTGACACACGCACACTTCATGAATGTGTTGGTCTTGAGGAAAACCACATGTTCCTCTCTGTCCTCCTACATTAATCTCCTGATGGGTCTAACGTTAATTAAGACTCAGAAGAGCTGCTCCATCTGAGAATGTGTGAGGAGGTGAATTGTTTTGGCTCTTTAAAATGATCCAAAAGGAGTAGTTCACCCAAAAATGAAGATTTGGAGAAATGTAGCATCACATCACTTGCTCAGCAATGGATGCTCTGCAGTGAATGGGTGCCGTCAGTCCAAACAGCTGATAAAAACACAATCCACACCACTCCAGTCCATCAGTTAACATCTGGAGAAGCCAAAAGAAACAAATCCATCATAAAGATGTTTTTCATTTCAAACCAATCCGTCCTGCTAAAATATGAGTCCATAATATTGCGTTCTGCAATGAAAAAGGGGTCTGGTCTAATTAGGAGAGAAATATGCACATGCAGTTTAGGCACAATATCCAGTCCAAAACCGCTCTAAACAAATATGTGGGTGGATTCTGATGTGAGAGACAACAGGAGATGGACTTTTGAAGTGTTATTATGGATTATAGACTTTTGTGTGGCAATGAAATATTCTAGAGATTTCTGTATTCTTTTCCTCCACAATTTTGACAGAATTCAGGTTCAGTTTAATGGGTTCTGGTTCATTAATGATTCTGGAGGATTCTTTTAGTACTTCATTATTTTACACTGATTCGTTAAAAAGAACCAAAGAGTAGAGCCCGTCAGGCCCGGGCCGAAATGCAGGGCTCTACCAAAGAGTCATTATTTCATCATAGTAATGGGAATTTTGGCTTTTTTTAGCGAGTCAAACGATTTGGCTCAGTTAAACAATAAGAAGCGACTCTTTCGACTCCCAAATGACTCTTCATTTAATACCACTTCTGGCTTTTATAATTCAGCCAAATATAATTGGTTTGATCTACGATTGATATGTATATACTTATAATCTCAAATTTACATTGTTTAGTATAAAAACTTTATTAAACTATGTAAAAACATCTTACACTGAATGCTTTATTTATATTGAACTATCCAAAACACAAACCATTCCAAACAAATCACAATCAAAATGAAACACTGTGCACCATATAAAAATAAATTATAACATCCAAAACAGCATTATCCAACATTTATAGTTGCATAATTACAGTGAACATGTATAACGATGTCTTGTATGTGTTTATGAACAATCGGTAGCCGTGGGAAAATGTCATCACATTGGTCACACGCACACACAACATTCAGACGTATGGAGTGCATGTGGCGAAAAGAATTGGCCTGTTATTCGGTCTTGCATTAATTCACCAAAAAAATAAATAAGTAAAAGAAAAATGGCTTTCATGGAGCCAAATCACGAACAACTAGTGCTGTCAAACGATTAATCACAAGCAAAATAAAAAGTTTTTGTTTACATAATGTATGTGTACTGTGTGTATTTATTATGCATATAAAAATACATACAGTATATATTTTGAAAATATTTACGTGTATATACATTTATATTCTTATATTTTTTTATCATATTTAATATATAAACATAACATATTTTTCTTAAATATATACATGTATGTCTTGTTTGTATTTATATATACATAATGAATATACACAGTATACACATTATGTAAACAATTTTAATTTTGGATGCGATTAATCATTTGACAGCACTACGAACAACACATCATTAGTTCATAATTCACTCATCATGTTTGTTGTGTGCAGTCAATAACAATGTTGCAACAGTTAGATTATTTGTTTCATTTCAGCAAACTCGCATGTGCTTTAGATCTAATAGATTCACGAAGTGTTTTAGTATGATGACTGAAGAATGCAGAAGTTCAAGACCCATTAATGGAACTGAATGTCATGAACATTTTTTTAAAGAAGGAACCGTGTCTGACTCAATCCAGATTTACACATACATAATACTACAATTAAGACATTGTTGGTAAGCAGGTCACCTGATCAGAATGCTTGTGACCTTTGGTGACCCCGGAGTGCGTGAGTAAGATTACAATGCTGTCGGGCGCTTTGGACCACCGGTGACGGTGCGAGCGAGGGAAGGGTTGTCTGGGAATGGGACGCAAGGCATATCTGCTGAACTAATGCAGGGGAATGTGGGGAATTTGACAGGGCCTTTGTATGGAGGTGTGTGTTGTGTGTTTGCGTTCATTGTTGAGATGTGTCACTCTGGTGTGGAAGAATAGAAGAATGAGAACGAACGAGCCGTGAGGTCACAGAGAGAACGACATGAATGAAATAAAGCGGTGATTCCCAACCAGGGATGCATGTACGCTAGCTACTTCAGCATGGTTTCAGTTTTGCTTTGTCAAACCTTTGCTTTGTAAAATGTCCCATCTAGGCCATAAAACAGGTTGGAAAAAAGGATCCATATAATCAACATAATTATATAATATGATTCAGTTATAGATTTTGGGATGTGCACTTGAAGATTTTACATGCATTGTCGTACAGGTTATATGTGGTTTTAAGTCTGTGCACTGCAAAAAAATTGGGTTTTTACTTAGTATTTTTGGCTTCTTTTTCAGTATAAATTTCTAAACACTCCTAAATCAAGGTAACGACTTGAGATTAAGTCTTGTTTTTTCTAAAAAAAGAAAAAAGTTAACAGGAACAGAGTTTATGCTTAAAACAAGGAAAAAATGTCTGCCAGTAGCATTAGAATAATAAACTTAAAGAGAATAGATTATTTTCAGACCTCATTGTCAGATATTTTTTTCTTGTTTTATGCATACATTTGCTTAATTTTGATATGAATTTTTTTCCTGTCTTGTTTTCTGACCATTTCTGGTCATTTTGCACCTCAAGTTAATGTATCTTGATTTAAGAATGTTTAGATATTTGTAGTGAAAAACAAGACAAAAGGCAGGGATTGGTCATACAACTTTAAATTGGCTTTAGGTTCTATTTTAAATCTATATTTCTTTAAATCCATTTGCATACTTGCAACAGCAGTGTAAAAACCAGAATTTACTGCTCTGAGGGTCAAACAGGTCTGTAAACAGCAGTCCAGATCAAACACATTGGTTAATTATAATTGTGAATTTGAGTTGTTTTGAGCTTATCTTAGTTTTATTTGCTCTTTGAGTGTAGCATATGTGTGCACTTTAGTTTTGTTTAATATTGGTGCAGTATTTCATGCATCGGTGCTTTGATGCAGTTTCCAGCTGCAGTCTGCATGTGCTGTGAGATCGGTGTGTGTGTGAGAGACGTGTGCATGCACACGTACAGTACCTGATTGCATGTGTGCACGCCAGCTGTGTTCGTGTGGTTTGCATGTTCTGGTGGATAACGTGAGCATATGTTACACATACAGGGGGTTAATCCTAAACATCTACTCTAAAGCTCAAGTAGAATGTCAAATTACACCACAAACACATTCAACCAAATGCATTAGGCTACACCATGCATATTGGGAACATGCTGTTCAGTAGCCAGTGTTGTATGCATGATGTGTTTATTCAGTCTAACAACACCCCATTTAGCTGGATTAATGATACACTGAAAAAACTGGTATAGGATTTCCTTAATAACAATGTTTCACTCATTTCTAGGGATGCTCCAATCAGGATTTTTGCAGCCGATACAGAGTACCGATTTCTTGTCATGGTGATCGGCCGATACCAATGTCGAGCCTGATGCTTCATAACATATGTAATAATGTTATATAAATAATCACAAAAATGATTCCTTATACAGTGAACATTTTAACATTTTAATATGCCTTTAAATGGGGTTTATGCATAACATTATGTATATCAGGACAGTTAATATAAGACAAAAATAAATACAAACAAAATGGAGCAGTCTGATGCAACCCACACGGTTTATTTAAACATTATCCAATAGTAAACTGTGGAGGACAAAATAAACATTTAATCTCCTAAAACTGAGAATCTGATGTAACTTAAACATTGTCCAATACAAATCTGAGCAGGACAAAATTAATGCTCCTAAAATTTGAACTAGTTGGAGTAGTTTGATGCAACTCATTAGGTTTAATTTAACATTGGACAAAATAAATAGAAACAATTAAACTCCAACATGGAGAAGTCTGATGTAACTCATAAGGTTTAATGCTGTCCAATATAAGACTGAAGAGGAAAAAAGAACTAAAACATTTAAACTACTGAAAGAACAAAACGGAGTAGTTCGATCACGGTTATCAACGGGCGCTGCGGATAATCCGTGGGTCGGGTAATAAAAACATGCATTCTGATTATATGCGGATGGGTCGCAGGTGGATAAAATAAATCATAATGATGCAAATATTAACTACATTTAAAAAAATATTTTTTTTTCATCAGGCAGATGATTTCATTTGTGTGTGTGTGTGTGTTCGCCTGATCGGGAAGTTGCAGTGACAGAAACGGTGACATTCCAGATAAAGTTTGAGAGGAGTAAAGCCTGTGTTAATGCTATTGAGTAGGCTAATATGGCCAAAGAAGATATTTTGTCTTATAAATAAATGTTCATTTAAAAGCAACCCACGATCAGCGTATTATGTTACCGTTACCCCTTACGGCTCCGACGAGGTCTTGTTCCGTCCTCCATGTGCCAACTCACAAAAGACTATTTTCAGCCAAGCAGCGCGGAGAGCCGCTTCAGAAACATGCCGCGGATGGCTGGTATAAACACAAGCACTGACTTAGAGTGGCCGCGATCAGCTCCGGTTACTGCGGAGACGTAACGAGCCACAGACGTATGCAGTGATGCGCAGATCAGCTCTAATGCCACTTAATCTGCTGTTAAAAATGAACCATCCATTCATCATATCATCACGCAAAACATACACGACAAATAGTGAATTTTCTCGAAACGTCATAGCATTTCCACACCGTCGATGACATGACTGCGGCGCCATATCATTTATATCCCCACGCATCATGCACATCCTCACGCGTTGACGTCATCAAATTGCGATCGGTTCGTGAGATCGGCCAAGTGTAGTGAGTACAGATCGAGTCATAAAATGTGATTATCGGCCGATGCCGATCGATCGGGGGATCCCTACTAATTTCTAATAAATTTTACAAACAATTACAAAGAAACGGCAAGTAACACATTGAATTAAACGTGAAATTTTGAAGTAAAAAGACAAATAGTATTTTCTTATAAAAGGCACTACATTTTTATTTATGCCTTGGAAAACATTTTATCCCAAATTTAGCTTTGTGCAAAACACATTCTTTCTGAATAAACAAACCAAACAAAAAACATATTTTGTGAAATTTCCTTATTGAGAAGCTGACAGATAACCAAGACATTTAACTTGTAGTAAGTGAAAAGCTGCTTTGAGAGCTTTAACTTGGTGTAGAAGTTTAACTTGACGTGTAAAAGCAGTACTGAGTAAATCAAAGACCCTAAATGTTTACTCGTTCTCTTGAATACAGGATCACAAACACTCAGACACTTTAGGATGCGCCACAGAAATCACTAGCTGAGTTTACAAACATTTTGGAGCGTGTAGCCCACGTGAAACTGTCGGGGACCTCGGTTCCTCTGAAGCCCACATGAGAGAGCAGCTGTGTTATTGAGATCCAGACTCAGCGGCGTTTGCTTTCTTCTCTGTGTGTAGTTTGAGGGTGTGTATGATGTCACAGCACACAGCTGCGTGATTGCAAACTCTAACGTGATCTGCGTTCATGTATTCTTCACCTGCACTGTAAACACACATTCAGGGGATCTGTTACCACAACTTCATTAAATGCATCGTTACAAAATAAAAATTATAACTTATAATAATGTTGATCAAACTTAATATTTTGTGTAATTCAAACTGAAATAATAACTTAATGAAATTGTCTTTATGACTTTGGAAACTAGGCAATGGATTTCTGGTTCCAAACATGTTTTGCATTTTGAAGAGAAAGGAATGTTGAAATTAAGTGTTATTTATTTCTTTATTTATTATTAATAAGTGTTTACTGCTGTCATGTTTGACATTTACAAGAGTATTATGTTGAAGTTTTTGTAGGTATCATTTAGTGGTCGACCGATATATTGCCAAGACCGATATATCGGCCGATATTTGGCATTTTTCAAATATTCGTATATGCGTGGTATTGGCATATGCGCGATCGAAAAACTTTAAACTCGTGATTTTAAATTATGCTGCGCTTTATGCATTTTCCCACTGTCATATTCATGTCATTTTCACTGTGTGCTGTATGTAAAATGAGTATTACCTTGGCTTTATTTATGATTTATGAAAAATATGATTCCAAATGCCCAAATTACAGTGTTTACTTCCTTTTGAATTATATTTTTATTAAATATTTATTTGTGAAAAATACTTTGTCATCTAAAGTATAAGTATGTTTAACACATAAATATAATATATATATATATATATATATATATATATATATATATATATATATATATAAAATTATATCAGCTTTATATCGGCCATCGGCCACCCCGGCTTTCCAAGATATCGGCATCGGCTGTCAAAAAAAACAATAACAGTTGACCACTAGTATCATTATGCTGAAGAATAGAGCTCTTACTTGTTCTTTATAGGTGTCATTTTTGACTGTACTAAAGAATAAAAATGGCATATGTTTTCAGATGTCAAGGAAACATGCTACAGTATGTTTACATACTTGTTTGTCTGAAAAACAGTGCTATTCTACTTTGAAATGTGCATTTCATGGTGGAATGTCTGTTTTTGTTTTGGTCTGTGTGACTCCGCTCACTGCCAATTTGCCCAATAGTATTTCAACACCCTGGGTTGCCAGAAAACACAGTGTATTGCAGCCATGGAGGCTTGTAAAAGAACTGACCTAAAAAGCCATGGTATTCCTCTAAAAATCTCCATGTTCATAGGCATATTAAAGCGCATAACATATTAAATCAACTCATCAATTTACAGTATAAGGCCCGTCACCTCCCATTGTCAACTGCATGTGTTGCTCTTGTTTCGTGTCCTCAATCTGGCAACCCGCATGAGGATCAAGTCTTGAGGAGGAGGGGCAGGAAAACTGCAGTACCCATTTTAACTGCTAACTTTAAATTGACATGCTAAATGAGTTTAGTATGCTATGCTAGCTGTTAATTTGAACTGAAATAAATCAGATTAATTGGTTCCAGAGCCACAGTTCCATTTATGAGTGAATGACATTGAAACTAGTTGAAACAACTTAATTTTTATGAGCAATCATCTTAAAAATTTGTGACAAATTAAGTCCCTTGAACTCGAAGTCCCTTGTTGGTCGAACAGTTTAATTAGAAGTTTTCATAATAACTCAAAAAAGATTGATGACTGTTGGTTTATTTTCTTGTTCAGCTAAAGCATTTATTTTTCGGTATGAATGTACTTTAATATTACTGCTTTTTATGTGCTTGTTTAACTCCTGATAACTGAATGCATGATAATTATTTGTGTGTGTGTGTGTGTGTGTTTGAATCAGTGTTTCTTTAAATTTATGTATATCTTTATACCAATAAATCTGCAAAAAGCAGAATTTACTGCTCTGAGGGTCAGACAGGCTTGTAAACAGCAGTAAAACCCAGATTTACAGAGTTTTAAAGGTTTAAAGTCTTAAATTGCTCCCTTTACTGATGATAATTTAATGCATGTGAATGATTCTTATGTTTGAATTAAAGAAAGCATTTGCTCCTGTCTCTTGTTTTCCTCTCAGCAGCTATAGACTGTGAGGTCCGGCAGTGGGGCCCCTGGTCTCCGTGTTCGTCCGTCTGTGGGGCGGGGACTACAGAGCGGAGCCGACAGGTAGCCACGCCCCCACGCAACGGAGGCACGCCCTGTCCCGACCTCAAACAGCGCCGGGGGTGTCTTGCGCACACGGAGTCCTGCAGTGCAGCTAAAGGTAATATACATACTAGCTCTGTTAAATCTTGCTGTCTACATAGGCAGCACACTTCTAAGGCAGCATCCTAACTGCAATGGACTTTTTTCACACATCCGGGTTTCCCAGAAACAGAAGTCATCATAGTTGGGTAAATGGCGAATGGAAAGGACAACAAATGTATATATATATATTTTTCAAGTGTGCTCCAATAGCAAAAGAAAAAAACCCACAATGGTATTTCTATGACTTTCCCAAAGAAGAAAAAAAAAGAATTCAAATTTGCCATCACATCCTCAACTGCTGTATTAGAAACACTCATGCAGAAATAATTTATGAAAGATTTTGCAAGATTTACACTGGGATTGGCTTCTCCATGAAGAATGCATGCTGTGCAATGCTGCTTAAAAAATTGGCTTATCTTAAAAGAAGAAAAAAATGATACCACCTAATTTTTAGAAAAGGCCTTTGCATTGGCAGCATGCATATAATCTCTTAAAATGCTGTCTGTGTAGGAAGCTCACTTGGTTTTTAGTATGTGTGTGTGTGTGTGTGAGATCCAGGGTGAGATAAAGAGGGAATGAAAAATGTGTTTATAGATTTGGAGTTAATGTCAGTGCATGTGAATTTCCACATCAGTATCGCATTGTAAATCATTCCACCTTAGACCTTTAGAGACTTACTTTACTTGTTCTGTGTTTGAGCACAGCTGTGAGCTGCACTGTTATCATTTTAGCCGAGATCTCATAGTAAGACATTTGACCACACACAAAAGACTGCAAATAATTCTTGTTAGTTGATACAACATGTCCATTGTTTTTTCCCCAACATCATTGTATTTTAGGTACCATTATTCATGTCTTTGCAGATCATGTTATAATAGCATTGCATTGTACCATAAGCAAATGTGCCATAAGTGTGTCTCTCAAATATGAGCTTATAAAAACTCTGGAAGCCCATTTCTGGCACTGATTGATTGATAAATAAATAAATATAAACGCAGTTGTGAGTTACAAAGTCAGAATTGCGAGATTTAAACATGCAATTCTGAGAAATAAATGAGTTTAAACAAGTTTATATCTCACAACTGTGACTTTTTCTCAGAATTGCAAGTTTATATCTTATATACACGTACAGTAATTGCGAGTTAGGAAGTCAGAACTGTAAGATATAAAAAATATTAGTCTTTTTTGGACTTTTTAACTTGCAATTCTGATTTTATATCTCTCATAAGTGGAAGAAAAAAAGTCCCAAAGCATTGTGAGATAAAGTCCCAATTATCTTTTTGTTTTTGTTTTTATTCAGTGGTGGAATCAGGCCTCTATAAAAAAAACTACTGTTTAGTACAAGAATGAGAAATACTGTATGCAGGTTTAAAAACTGTTCTGAAGTGAAGCATGAAGCACACTGCTGTGTGACTGTGGGGTTTGTGTGTGTTTGCTTTGTGCTCTGGTGCTGCGTTTCGTCTCTGGAGGAGTTTAATTTGCTCTCTTTCATTATCTTGATCTCTTCCTCCTCTTCAGAGGTGGCCAAAATCCTGCCTGACTCATTCAAGCGGAACTTTAAGGACCCTTGGAGACGGCCGCACATGCTGATGAAGGAGGAAAAGAAGAGGTGAGAGCGGCGGGATGTTCTAGAAAGCAGCTGCAAACTGCTACATTAACAGATAATATAAACACATTACTGTGATCCAAGACCTTCCTGTCTTCTAGCAAAAGGTTGCGACGGGAGTCTAAATAACAAGTATTGTCTAGATTTACGGAACAATGGGAACAAGATGAATATGAAGCTGTTTATTAGGATTAATGAAATGATCTTTAATCATAGTTTCAGTCAAGTAGGCCTGATATGGGGTCGGTATCAGTGTTTAGACTCAACATAATCCAAAAATATGCTTACAGAAGATTGTTTCCACCATGGGACAGACAAGTGTGCCCAATGAAAATGAATGGAATGAAGCTCCTTAAAAGAAGTCTATACAGCTTGTACGCTGTGTTCCTATTATATTTCCACTATATTATATTGTGTACATTCAAACATCAAGTCACTGTCTTATTCACTCCGTATTCACTATATATGCCATTCACTGTATAGAAAATAGTAAACGTGCGAACAAATGGCTTTCTAAAGTGTAGACGCTTCAGATTTCAGAAAGCGTTTGATTGGACAGAAAACCTGATGAGAAGCTGAAGTGCAGAGTGATGTCATCAAAATGTTTGTTTCCTATTGGTGGATGAGAGAGAATATGCATTCAACATTTAGTCTTTCTAAATGTGAATTTTGTCTTTTGTTTTAAGCACACTAGCTTATAGATAACACATTCATACTAACAGCCATAAAACTGGGAGTTCAACAAAATCCACGACTTACTTAATTTAAATGATTTTACAAACCCATCCTTATATCCCTTCTTAAACCCCTAGTAACACCTGCCTGAGGCCAGGAAATCAGATTGTGTGTGTGAGAATGAACTGGACGTGTGTGATCAGCATCAGATAATGAGTTAAATGAACTGCGTTTAAACAACTATGTGAGGATCCTTCCAAGCCACACACACAGGATATCCCAGAGCAAACCTTTCATTAGTTTCAGCGTGATGGATGTGTGTGTGCGTGAGAGACCAGAACGACATGCAGACCCCGGAGGAGGAAAGGACGCCACACAGGCATAACACATCAAACTAATGAAATCCAGCGTGGGAAGACTGATCTTTAACTTTATACAGCCTGCAGAAAGTCCTAGTGCAAGTAAAACACAATTCAGTGTTCATTCATCATCAGACAGGCTTCATACAGTGTGCATCTTTGCTCACATCACGAGTTTGCAAGATTTTCAGTGAACAATGCTTTAAATTTAGTCTGCAAATGATATTTTGGTCTGAAATCTGTCTGTCTGTCTGCAGTTACTGTGTGCAGATGCGTGTGAAGCAGGCGAGTGCTGCGTGTAAGGTGAAACCGTGGAGCGCCGGCTTGGTTCGTGAACGATCCGTATGTGTCGAATGTCAGAGCGACGCCATGGCGACCGATAACCGCTGCCGTGGCGACGGGCTGCAGAACATCAGGTAGGTGTCATGCACACGCGAAAACTTACAAAACATTCCTAACAATGCAATTCTTCATAAATAACCTCTTACAGTTAGGATAACCTCCAACTTGTCTTAAATCCCCAAAGGTAAGCTGTTTAATCAATTTATTGGCGTTTAAAAAAAAACGAAACAAAAAACAACAGACTGCTTAATTTTGGGACAAGCTCTATTTAAAATAAACAGTGCATTAGAAAATGGTCTGGACTCCAGTCACAGTGAAAATAGTGTGGGTGCTTATTACGGTATGGAGGGGCCTTATTATTTCCCCAAATAATTCCCCATTTTATTCTGTTTAAATTCTCTATACTGTTTTTTTAAAGTTTAAATTAAATGTTATTAATTAAAAAGCATGCCTAATTAATTGAAATCATGAAACTTATACAATTTAACAGCTGTTTACTATAAGTTTAACCAAAAATTCATTTTTAAATCCCTATGAAATTTGCCCCCCCCCCCCCCCCCCCCCCCCCATCAAATTCAGCTTAATTTTTTTCTGGGTTCCATATTTTTTGTTTAGTTTTTCTAGACTCTGTTTTAATGGTTAAATTAATATAAATGTACAATTTAACAGCAATTTATTACAAGTTTAACAAATATTTAATTAAGTCCCTATGAAATCTATTTTATTTCTTCCTCAAATTTGACTGAAATTCTGTTTTCTGTTTAAATTTTGCTGGATTCCATTTTCATTTTTATTATTATTATTTATTTGTTTGACCAAATTCTGTGTTCTCCATTTACATTTTTCTGGTTTAATTACATTTTAATAATCAAAAGCATGTGTAATTAATTCATAAAAACAACTAAATTCATTAATTTGTTTTCAATATTAGGGCCTATGAAAGTTTTTTATTTTTCTGGTAATTAAATGAAGGCATAAAACATTAATTTATCTTTTACATTTTAATCAAATTAAAATTGAGCAAACTCTTTCTCTATTTGTTTATTTTTATATATTTTAAGTTTTTTGCAAACAAAATGCTGCACAACAGATTTACTGTTAAAATTAAAACATGGTGTGATTATTCCTTAAAAAAGTAAGGTTTTGATTTTATTTTTAACCTAAATTTTTATTTTGACAGGTTGCTGTGAAGACCTTTTGAGCTTCTGTGTGTTTATGAAATGACGATAGTTTTTCTCAAATTAAACCGTAAAATATTAATGAAGTGACTATCAGACAGTCTCTGGAGATGAAGTTCATGCTGCACTTTTTTAGAATTTAGCTCCTGAATTTGAGGTTTTTGACATCATTTCTCTTCCTCCAGAACCTTCTGGTCCGCCACGTCAGCTCCGGGTTGCTCTGGGTCGTGGGTCCGAGAGTCGTTCTCTGAGGACTGCCGGTGTCCGTCTTACTCCATGATTTTCGTCTGAACCAAAACACACTTTCAAGCTCATTTCGAGGGACATGGTTGCTTAAAATTATTCCACAGGAGAGCCTCCTACATCTGAAGCCAAATTCTCTCCATCAAAAAAGTTAAGCAATCTGTCACCTTCCTGTGCCTCCACCAAACCAAACACAACCCTGTTCTTCTGAAGCTCTGCTGTCTACCTCCAAAATGCACCTGCACCCGTTTCTGATGCCTTATAGATTTCACTCTGTGCTGTTTTTCTACTCTCGTCTCTCTTCTGATTCATACGTACTGTATTTATATATGTTTGAATGTACTTCTGTGTGTCAGTGTGTGTGTGTTTGCACATGTTGCGTGTGTTTTGAATGCAAAACTCGTTAATGCATGAGTCTCTGAAAGACAGGCTAATGCATATGAATGTTTCTATTTGGTAGTATTTAGCTTTCTGGAGAAAATCCCTTCTTTGTTCATTTTCAAGTGTCCTGATCTGTGCAAAACATTACATGAACGCCACTTTCACACGTTGACCAAAGTTGCTTTGACATCAGCGTTCATTTTGATTGAAAGCTGTATTCAAAACGCACTCGATTAATCTTGAAAATGGGATACGTTTCCTGTGTTTGCATTTGGTATAAAAGCAAAGTGCCCTAAATTGTGGTCGTGAACCACAACTGATGACGTATTTGTTCATCACCTTATAAAACATTTCTCATTGCTGCTTGTCTCTGCAGAAATTGCCTTTCCATAAAATACAATTTATTTTATTAAAATAAATGTCCAATTTATTTATTATTACAGCATCTCTGACTCTAATATATAATGACTTTCACGCACACATATAGTATAACATCAGGACTGCACCAAATTAATACTTTCTAGATTGCAATTTCATTGTATTTTTGTCTTTAAGTAATATTTCAATAGTTTTATTGATGCTTTTGTATGATTTTTTGCCTTTTGTTATTTGCGATGTTATTCGTATTCCCATCACACATTAAACACTCATTCGTCTCAGTTAATTTTCTTTCATTGCTTGCTTTTTCAGTGTCCTAATTAACATTTCAGTGTGATTGTGATGCTCACCCCATGCCTTCAGTGGCGTCACTGAGCCGTAGCGGGTATTTAGCGTGCATGTGCTCATTACAGATCAAAGGGCTCGTCTTGTTTACATGCACCCGTCTGCACACATACTATGCTCACTACATATATTTTGTGGCATTTTTTGCATGCTTGCTCAGCAGCATGCTAAGTACAGTATACTTAAGATTCAGGTAATCATGTGTTGATGTTTGTAGGATGGAATGTGTCTGAATGAACAACCGACACAGTTACTCTAACCAGTACTTTCTGCTCTGCTTTACACTTCTACTATAGACTTCTGCTTCAGTTCTTTTGTAAAAACAAAAAAAGAATTTTTCTAATAAAAATGCCAATGTATGAATATCTTAAATGTATATTTTTACCTATATATGTACTATATAGTGTTTTGAACATACTGATTAAAATAACGTAATTATATAATGTACCACGTTACTTTTTACTGCAACTAAAAATATGCTCATTTAGTTTTAGTAAACTATAAAAATGTCATGGTAGGGATATCTTAATGTATTTTTAGGTTTGTATATACACACACACACTACCGTTTAATAGCATATTTTTATGTTTTTGATCCAAAATACAGCAAAAACAGTAATATTGTAAAATTTGAATACATTTTTAAATTCAATTTATTTCTGTGATCTGCAGCTGTATTTTCAGCATCATTACTCCAGTCTTCAGTGTCACATGATCTTCAGAAATCATTCTAATATACTGATTTACTGCTCAACAAACATTTCTGATTTTATATATATATAAATATATGCTCAAACATATGCTCCGGCTCTCTTCCCCCGCCTGCGCCTCCTGTAGCGTTTGACCAGAGCTACGGCTCCACCAACTACAATGTCAAGCAAAACGTCCGAAAAGTCAAAATCTGGTAAAAGATTTTGTGGTGTGTTCTGCCGAATGTTCAGCAGGTCATCCATGGTAAAACTGATCATATTTGAAAAACAAAAAATAGGAAAAACAAACAAAAACAGTACAAACACTGAAGAGCAACGCACAATAGCTGCCATCAGCGGCGCCATCTTGGTTGGAAAAAAGTGCATAGAAAACTTTTCAGAAGCCTGACATTTCTGTTTAAAATATCCTTTTTTTATTGATCTTATGTAATATTCTGAGACACTGAATTTTGGGTTTTCATTATCTGTAAGCCGTAATCATCAAAATTTCAAGAAATAAAGGATTGAAATATTTCCCTCTATGTGTAATGAATCTATATAATATATCGGTTTCACTTTCTGAAATGAGTGACACAAAATATTGACCTTTTTCATGATATTCTAATTTTTTGAGATGTACCTGTATATGCAATTTGTAAGTGCAGTGTCATGGTTTACAGTGAATGTATAACAGCTAGGGGCGTTGTTAGGCACGATGCAGAGCTTTTTTATTTGTTAAACCTGGCAACACACTTATGTACGGAAGCGTATTGCATTCACTTGAGGAAAAAAAATCTACTCTGTTTTTCTGAATTAACGAGTTAATTATCTCAGAATTACGAGAATTTTTCATGAAAAAAGTTTTTGCTCTGTTTTTCTGAATTAATGACTTAATTATCTCAGAATTACGAGATAATTTTTCATTAAAAAAGTTTTTGCTCTGTTTTTCTGAATTAATGACTTAATTATCTCAGAATTACGAGAAGTTTTCATGAAAAAAGTTTTTGCTGTTTTTCTGAATTAACGAGTTAATTATCTCAGAATTCTGAGATAATTAAGTCATTAATTCAGAAAAACAGAGCAAAAAAAAATTTATTTTCATTAAAAATTCTCGTAATTCTGAGATAATTAACTTGTTAATTCAGAAAAACAGAGTCGATTTTTTTTCCTCAAGTGAATGCAATATGCTTCCGTACTTATGTCTATGTATAGGCCTTCTTTTTTTTCTGTTGTTTTTATAACTGTACTGCCTTAATGGTTCGATGTTTTGTACGGTTTCATAAAAAAAGAATAATAAATCAGGAAAAAAGATTTTCAAACTGGTTCCAAAGTCCCAATATGAATCAAAAGATTCAAGAACCGGCTCCGAAATTCCGATCTTATCTGAATCAAAAGATAAATGAAACTGTTTAGAAGTTTAGATTTAGATCAAACGATTCACGAACCCGCCCAGATGATCTAAATCAAATGATTCGTGAACCACGAGACTAAAATTCATGTAGCATGATATTTACATACTCAAAGAATCACAGGGTATATGTACAAAAACAGGCTACATGGTACTTACATGTTCTATTCTGTTATTTTGAATGTACTAAAGTGAAACTGTCTAAATGAAAACAAACAAATGAAAACATTTTATTTTTGTTCACGTCACATTCAGCTTTAATAGGAGTACAACATTTGATTTACAGATGCAGAAACAATAGTGAAATGTTCACAGATTTTCAGTGTGGTATTTCATACAAAGCCACCCTAATATATACCTGAAAAAGAAAATAACAAATTCGTCCTTAGGTTAGTGGATAGTTTGTGGGTTGCATTCACACTAGTGACACATCTATAGACTGGTGAAATGCAACGACAGTGTCATGAGAATCAGTCGACACCTGAAATCAATGAACTTTAAGGCAGCTCAATATGTTTCTGATATACACATGGAAAACAAGGATACACCATTATAAAAGTGTCTGATGAAGGCACATTTCTCATGGGAATGTCATTCTAAACTAGGTCATATTACAGTTGTGTTCAGTTAAGGAGTGCAAGGTATTTGGTGATTTGGAAAGCATTGACTGAAATGGCTGAAGTCTCTAACATACTTTTCTTACAGGTAACATTTTCATCTCTAAGCTCATGTACAATCCAGTTCAAATAAGTGACGATTAAATGAAGGCAGAATTGAAAACGAGTGCTTAACTCCTCAATAAACCAACCCATGTTTCTTCTAATCTTTTCACATATGCATAACAAACACACACTTGGAGAGAAAACCAGAAATGTTTCTAAGCAAGTGTTTTGGATCACCTTGGCCACACACTGGGAGTCTATTTGAGGTTTTTGAGCTGCCGGTTGGTGGAGCTGATCTTGCCGTCCATCGTGTCGACCTTATTGAGCAAAGCGTCCAGAGAAACGTCCTGGTCGTCGATCTCGGACTGCAGCCCCAGACCCAGGTTCTTCAGACGACCCAAACCCAACGACATATCATCTGCAGGACACAAACACACGTTCAGATCCGGTGTGATCCCATCAAGGTATGAGGAAAAAAAACATTTTGTGTTTCTCACCGAGGTTAGTGTCCAGTTGTTGATGGGCAGCCCTTAGATGTTTGTTCTTGGGATACCCGTTCTGATCGGACGGCCCATTATCCAGCGAAGCAGACGCTCCGAATCCTGTTCAAACGAACATTAGTGACTCTGATGAGCAGACAAATGCTAATAGTTTGTGAAGCTACAAAACCTTTGAGAATCATTTGTTTCGAACTAGTGATTCAAAGCATGTATCAAACTGCCACAGTCATGCGATTTCAGTAAAGGAGGCTTTGTTACATCATAACAGTTTTGAAACATTTCAGTATTTCAATGGTTCACTGCCAAGAGGGAATGATCCCTGTGATCCCATGAACCAGTGTCTATATGTGACCCTGGACCACAAAACCTGTCATAAGGGTCAATTGTTCGAAATTTATTTATTTATACATCAATGGAAAGCTGATGTATGGTTTGTTATGATAGGACAATATTTGGCTGAGATGCAACTATTTTTTTTTTTCTTTTTTTTTTTATTATGCAAACATACATGCTACTTACAGGTGACAAATCAGATACAGAGTAACCAGGGTCAACAAAACATACATGACAGCCAACATGGTTTGTGTGAGTATGAGTGTGTGTGTGTGTGTGTGTGTGTGTGTGTGTGACTGGGTGTTGGGTTTGGAAGTATAACTAAACAAAATAATATTTTGTTGAGATGCAACTATTAGAAAATCTGGAATCTGAGGGTGCAAAAAAATCTAAATATTGAGAAAATCTCCTTTAAAATTGTTCAAATGAAGTTCTTAGCAATGCATATTATTAATCAAAAATTAAGTTTTGATATATTTACGGTAGGAAATTTACAAAATATCTTCATGGAACATGATCTTTACTTAATATCCTAATGATTTTTGCATTAAAATGTATTTTTGGCTATTGCTACAAATATATCCCAGCGACTTAAGACTGGTTTTGTGCTCCAGGGACACATATGGTTGTTACCTGATTTCAGGTCAATTTTATAAATTTATAGACATTTTAATAATGTGTGTGTGTAATTAAAAGAAAGAGTTTTAGTTAATAGTCTCGTGTTGAACTGATTAACCAATTGTGTTTTTATTGCCATGCCAGTATCTATGGGTGTTTTCATGGCATGTGTTTGAAAATAAATAAATAGTATTAACATACAGTAGAAATGAAAAATCACAACTCATAATCAACTCACATCAATATACAAGAATTTTCATTTCAGTATTTGATAAAAAAAAAATCAGATTATTCTTGGTGAAATGTTTTTTATAACATCCATTAGAGAACTTTGAGTAACGTTTAAAACGTTGCCTGGTGGCATTTACAGCAAAAATAAGGTTATATACACAATTCATATTTAATGGTATCAGATGTTTTGTTAATTGCATTTAATAGCTTACCCTTTCAAAAAAACGTGCAATTGGTTTGTAAAGGTGTTTTTAATGCAGGTTTTTGTTGCATTGACACTGTTTTGACCAGCGTGTGGCGTTAAGTGCTTTGAAACAGAGTCATTATGCAAATTGGTTGAAATGATTCAATGTTTTGAAAAGCGTTGTTTCTCTCATCACTAGGTAATGCTGACTCATGGATAAACATCCTGTATGTGTATGTATAAGTAATGTACGGAGTATATAAGCATGCGTACATTAGGAAGTGCATCATCATGTGTCTGTGTTTACCAGATGTGTCCAGTTTCCTGAGGTTGGGATGGCTGGCTTGGTATTTGTCTTCCTGCTGTTTGCTCTCTGTAAGCGCGTTCTGTAACCTAACATCATCACACATTCACAAAATTAGATTTGCTGTTCAATAATATTCAGAAATGTTTTATTTCCAGATATGGCATCTTCCCTGACTAAGACCTACAGTATATTTAAGCTGATGTGAATCAATGATGTACAGTCTTGGATCTAGTCTAATTTTTACAATAATACAAAGTTTTTTCATATTAATTTTTGGGGAATATATTCAGTATTTTATCAGCTGAACATCTATTCATCACAGCCTTGTTTTCATTTCACATTAAATCTAAAGGCTTTTGCTGTAAATGAGTTCAGTAGGCAAATTAAACTTGTTTTTTTGGCTTTTCCGGGTCTTAAAAGTCTTAATTTGCAGTTCCACAAATTATGGCCTTAAATCAGAACTGAAAGTCTTAAATTCATAAAGTTACACACATTCAGTAAATGTTGCACACACTGCAAAAAATGCTGTTCTTCCTCCGGATTTGTCGTCTCGTTTTCCAGTACAAATATCTAAACATACTTAAATTGAGATAATCGAGATGCAAAATGAAAATATGAAATATTGTTTTCTGAGAAACTGAACAAAATGGAGTGAGTTTGTGCTTAAAACATGAGCAAATATCTGTGGGGAATGAAAACTTGCTTTTCCTTTGAGTTAAGTTAGTTTTTCTGAGCCCACTGGCAGATGTTTCTTCTAGTTTTAATCATAAACTCACTTCATTTTGATCAGTTTCCCAGAAAGCAAGACTTCGTATATTAAGCAATTTTGCTTCTTTAGTAAATGTATCTTGATTTAAGAATCTTTAGACATTTGCACCGGAAAACAAGGCAAAAATACTGATCAAGAACATCCTTTTTTTGCAGTGTTATCAGAAGGTAGATAAAAGTTATTTTAGTGGTTGAGATCAAGCTATTCAAGCCATGAGATTTTTTATTATTAAAATTAATTTGGATTAAAAAGTAATTGAGATTGCTAATATATTTCTTTCCTTTACTTAGTCACAAATATACTTTCATAAAACCTGCAGTTTATAAATGCATAAGTTGATAAAGAGAGTGAAAGAGAAAAGAAAGTGGCAAACATGGAAACTTATTTTGTTTTTAGCAAAAATGCATGTAAACGTATTTCATCTGACCTGCTGTTGGCCTCGTAGGACACGGGCTGCTCCTTTTGAGCAGGTTTGGGAGGTTCAGGTTTGCCTTTGAAATAGTTGACCATGCCCCCCCACACACTCTTAATAGTGCTTATATGCCTCTGGCTCGTCCTCATGTCCTGCTCCATGTTGTCTATCATCTTCTCTGTCCTCTTCAAAGCCTCACCCTGACGAATCAGTTCCTGTGGAGGACAGTGCAGCCATATCAATGAAACCGCCAAAGAGACTAAATACTCTAAAGTTCAGTCTCTAAGTGCTTTCTCTCACCTCCGCTGTCTCGGCTCCGACTTTCTCTGATTCGTAGATGAGTCCGAGCGAGCGGTAGCTGCTGTCCACGGCCGAATGCGCTGTGCGCATCACTTCCTGCTGCAGCTGTCTCTGCCGTCTCTCCGCTGGACTCAGTGAACTCTCCTCCGGATCGTCGTCAAAGTCAAAGCCTCTTCGAGGCTTCGAGTCCTCTTCATCGTCATCATCGGCAAAAGGATTGTGGGATTTGTGGTAGGCAGACATCCTGTGCTAGAGTGAGATGACCGTAAACAGAGATCCAGACATATCTGAGCTGATGAAACATGATTTTATAGGGAATATTTATTCATTTTATATTTGCATACATATTTATTCTTCTTCCTTTTAAGAACATTAATAAATAATGGCCTGGTTTCACAGACAGGGCTTAGACTAAGCCATCATTAGGCCATAGCTCAATTAGGACATTTAAGTAATTTTTATAAACATGCCTTATGAAAAACATTACTGGTGTGCCTCTTGAGACAAAACAAAGGTACAGAAATGTTTTAAGATCAGTCAGAGCAGGTTTCTTTCAGTTCAAACAGCTCAGATTTACATTTTAGTCTAGGACTAAGCTTAAGCCTTGTCTGTGAAACCGGGGGAATATGCAGAAAAATATAAAATAAACAAATATATATATGTGTTAAATTATGTATATGATTTATTATTAATGTTATTTATAATAATAATATTTATTTGATACTTTATTTAATATTGATAATAATATTAAATATTCATATACATAATATATTACTTCTACTAATGGTAATATTGTTTATTATTAGTAGTAGTATTATGCTGTTATTAATCATTCACAAATTAACATTAAATATAAGTATTATACAGGAATTTTACACAAATGCTAAGCAATTTTAAAACTACATAATAATGAGTTAATAGCATAATTGTTCTATACAGTATATAAGATAGCGATGATGTCAAACATCCTAAGGATTATATAAGAATAACACAGTTTCTGTAGATTATGGTAAAAGTGACGCTAGTACTGTGGTAAATGTCTCAAATAACGTGGTGCTTTCTTTTAGTAGAATATCTGGATAAATGCATGATGTGTGTCTTGTATAAAGTACTATGATCGGAAAACACTTCCAGATATAGAGTAAGAGAAGTAAATGTGCCATAATTCTCCTTATTTAACTAGCATTAGCTACATTTAAACTGAACACGCTGAAGAAACTACAGTTTATCTATCTTATCTCCGCATCTAATTAAAACTAACATCATCTTCAAACACATTCCATCTCTGTCTGTTCGATTAAAACACGATATATTGAACATTTTATCGATAAATATGTACCTTTGATCGCTGAAGCCTGATGTTTCTCCTGCTATCAGCTGACGCTTCTTACTACTTCCGGTGCCGTCAGACAGGCCCTTCCTGTTTCACTTGTTGATGTTACTGTTTATGACGCTTTGTTTTGAAGTTTAGGTTTCGAAATCTGAAAATAAAGATAGCTAGAGCTACAATATACACTTAATGAATTTACTTACAACCAATGTTTGCAAGTTATTCAATTTCAAAAATTATTTATTAACCAATTTTTTATTTTCTATTATTATTATTGTTGTTGTTAGTAACATTATTAATATTTTCTTTACATGACAATAATATATAACTACTATTTATTATTATTATTTATACTACTACTATTTAATGTTGTTAATACTCACAATAATACTTATTATTATTATTAATATACGTAATATATTTTTCTACTACTAACGATTATTATTGATTTTTAATATTGTTATAATAATAATAATAATAATACATTTGATATTATTATTATTAGTAATAGTGGTAATATTAGCATTATTATTGTTATTAACAATTCTTTCATTAATAACATCATACATATTTATTTATAAGCATTAATATTACAGAAATACTACAAAAATATAAATGATACTTATATATTACGTCCTCTAATACTTATTATTCATTATTAATATTGTTGAGTAATAACAACAACAACAACAATAAAAATACATTTAATTTTTATAAATAATTATATATGACTACTAGTAGTAAATATTATTAATATTGTTATATGAATTATTAATATTATAATGCGGTTATTAATTCTTTCATAAATTATTAATAATTATACATATTTATATACATATATATTAAACATGAATCAATAATAAAATCTATATTTTCGACAATACTCTATCGATTTTGAAGTTTGTTTGGGTTTCTCTCCAGTTCTCAGTATAGAGTAGATAAGACCCGTTTCTTCACTGCTTTGTATTTTAATGAATGACAGCAGGTTTATAAACCCCCTCTAAATAATCTGTGATTATTAGTAAATATTGATCATCTGTATTTGCGCCAATAAGATCATCTCCGTTCTGATGACGCTCGCGCGCTCCAGCAGCGGCTGTTATTTGTTCCTTCACACTCTCCGTATCGCGCTCGTGTTTTCTTCACACAGACTGAGGCTGCTGCAGAAATCATCGCGCGTTATTAACTCTCCGTGTCGCGTCGTGAATCATGGCGACGCGCGGCTTCTACTTCAACACGGTTCTGTCGCTCGCGCGTTCCCTGGCAGCGCACCGCCCAGCGCCCGGAGAGAAGGTACGACCCGACCCCTGCTCTCGTGCTGCGCCGCAGATGCACATCATACTGCGCTGCTTTACTGTGATGCATTGTTTGCGACAGGTGCCACCGGCTTTAACACCTGCAACCGAGCACTGCGCTTGTATTGGGTTCAGCTTTATTGCTTGACTTTTACACTCATATTCTGCTCATCTGAAATATATAACATGGCACTGTTTTACAATCATATGTTTTGATGCATAATGCAAAAAGTGAATTTCTTGCTCAGTATCATTTACTTGAGAAGCAGATTGGTTTAAATGTAGTTTTCTGAAAAATGCATCAAAATTTTTTATTAAATATATCAGTGGGCTCAGAAAAATAATCTTGTTTTCACTTTGAATTAAGCGACTTTTCTGACCCCACTGACAATTATTTATTTATTTGTTTTTATGCAGTGTTATTTTAGTATATTTGAAATACTATTATAGTTTTGTTTAATATTTTGAGTTCCTTTTTTGGTATTTTGCATTTAAATTTTAGTAAGTTTTTGTCATTTTTTTTAGTTGTTTTGTTCATGTCTGTATGGTTTTTAATTTAGTAATTTATACATTTTATATATTTATTATATTTGTTAATTTTTAGTTATTTTAATATGTCAAGTTAAATAAATGAAAATGAGATGTTGCTTTTTGCAACTATAACTTCATATATTTATTATATTTTATATTATTTTAGTTATCATTTGTTTCAAGTAAAAAAAATGTTTTTTATGGTTTTCGTTAACTATAACCCTTTTTTTAAACGATGAACTCACTTAATTTTAATACTTTTTCATAAAACAACTTAAAATAAGTTTGCTGCTCAAGTAAATGTATCTTGATTTAAGAATATTTAGATATTTGTACTGGAAAACATAAGTAATTATTTTTTATTTTCAAAGGCAATATATTTATAAGCCATATATTTTGCCTTGATCTGGAAACATGAAACATTGATGCTACTTTTGTTGGTTGAACTGAATAAATGCATTACACCTGTTCTAAAACTACTGTAATTTTGGATATGTTTTACATTTTGTATATTAAACCAAACGCAGAAAATCAAATGCAGCAGTTGAGAGCTGTCACGTGCCCAGAGGCTTTTACAGGCACTAAAGCAGCGCCGATGAAAGCCTTTCTTTCTATTCTACACGTTTGCTCTGACACTGTTATAGTACTCATGCAACAGCAGCAGGCGTATAGACTTCCTTTTGCACTCTTGTGAAATGCATTGCCACGTTGCAGACGCCTGTGTGACCGATTCATCTTTCTTCTCATGCATTTGCGCACTGCAGGCAAACATCTACGACTGTTTAAAAACCCTGCATGCGGCAGAGATCGGTATGTTGTTGTATTATAATGAGCAGATGAATTCCCCACACATGCATGCTCTCAGATCATGCGTGCACCTCTCAACAGGTCGTTCTTGTTCTGCAGATGCCAGATCGGTTTGCTTATATCTCCTGAGAGGGAAGTTGTTTAATTTGAGCTTATCAGCAGCATCGTGGCTGCTCGTGTCCGCTGATAAGAAAAGGAAAGCAGATTCGAGTGTCTCTTGATGAAAGCGTGTCTCTTTTCATCAGGTGCAGAAGTTATTATGCATGTGTCCATGCGACAGCCGAGGCGTCTTCACTCTAGATGTCCGGCGCAGGGATGCTGTGATTGCACTGGCTGTATTTCTGGTCGAGTCTGATTTGCAGGTGACTGAGGTTGATTATTAGCATGAGTGTCTTTCACAAGTGCAAAAATGAATATGTGCTGATGCTCAGGATAATCCGAGATCAGGATGAGTTTGTTTCTTCATCAGATTTGGAGAAATGTAGCATTGCATCAGTGTCTCAGCAATGGATGCTCTGCAGTGAATGGGTGCCGTCAGAATGAGAGCTGATAAAAACATCACAATAATCCACAGCACTCCAGTCCATCAGTTAACATCTGGAGAAGACAAAAGATGAAACAAATCCAGCATTAAGATATTTATAACTACAATATGAGTCCGTAATCCATAATAACGCTTCCTCCAGTGAAAAAGTCTGATCTGAATCAGGAGAGAAATCTGCACAGATCAAAACAGCTCTAAACAAATGTGTGAGTGGATTGTAATGTGAAAGACAACAGGAGATGGACCAATCAGATGTGAGCAAAGTCTGACGCATGTCTGACGCAAAAACAGTCACTCCCCCAGTTTCGCTTCCTACAAATTAAAAGTCACGATAAAGTACCTTAAAAAATAAAATCCAACAAAATTGTCTGGCTTTAATGATAATTACAATTTACATTTGATTTATATAATTATAATATGATTCACATCATTATTAATCCATTACACCCAAGCACTTTTAGTTTAACAATTACTATAAAGCATTAATTTTAAATGAATATTAATATATACAGATCATATGTAATATAAATAAGTGGTTGAATCAATAGGTAACACTTTAAAAATGGTGACCTTACATGTTTGAGTCTCTATCGCTATATATTATCAACTATATAAACTAATTTCACAAGTTTCACTTGTGACTGCACTAATAGAGCAAGATAATTTCCTTTATTTGTCCTCTTTCATGGACAAGTACTTTCTTCAGAATCACTTAAACAAAAGAGTTTTGAATATCGTTGGCTCTCTGTGAATCACACTTGCTCTGGGTTGTGATTGGCTGTTCGCCAGTGATGTCACACATTCATGTGCACGAGCTCCACAAACTCGGGATCAAAGCCTGAGTCGACAAAGAAAGCTGATGATCAGCATCATGGTACCAATAAAGCTGGACTGGAGTGGTGTGGTTTTGTCAACTCAAAACTAATCCTGTAACTCTGAATTTGTTCATCTACCATCATGATACAGGCCCCTGGAGTGGTGTGGATTATTGTGATGTTTTTATCAGCTCTCATTGTGACGGCACCCATTCACTGCAGAGCATCAATTGCTGAGACACTGATGCAATGCTACATTTCTCCAAATCTGATGAAGAAACATTTTTGATGTTACATAATTTCCCTGTACAAACATGATTGCATTCAATGTGACATTTGTTGTCTTTTTTGAAGCACCTGATTTTAATATAAATAGATTTTGGATTCGATTTGGATGTATATTCTGATGTAGACTGTCATCAAAATGTTTGCACCTTTGCAGCATGGTTCATGTGAGATATTTGTCTTTCTCAGCACAAAGACACTGTAGTAAGTTACCTGTTGAGTCTGCTGAAGGGATTACCCAGAGTGCAATGGGTGGAGGAGAATGCTGGGAGGAAGTGTAAAGGTACCAGCTCAGTTTTGTCAAGTAGGCCTACATTACTGGATATGTGAACGTTTTGTTTAAAAGTTTGGGGTCAGTAAGGTTTTTACCTTTTTTTTTTTTTTTTTTTAAAGACATTAATACTTTTATTCATCAAGGCTGCATTAAATTGATTAAAAGTGACAGTAAACACATTTATAATTGAAAGATTTCTATTTAAAATAAATGCTGTTCTTTTGAACTTTCTATTCATCTGTGATTTCTGAAAAATAAAATGCATCACAGAAAAATATTGTGCAGCACAACAGTTTTCAACATTGATGATAATCATAAATGTGTGTTGAGCAGTAAATCAGTATATTAGAATGATTTCTGAAGATCATGTGACTCTGAAGACTGGAGTAATGATGCTGAAAATACAGCTGCAGATCACAGAAATAAATTACACTTTAACATGCATTCACATAAAAAACATGTATATTAAATTGTAATGATATTTCACAATAGTACTGTTTTAAAAGTATTTTTTATTAAATGCAGTTTTTTTTTTTTTTTTTTTTTTTTTAAATATTAAAACAAATCTTACCAACTCCAAAATTTTGAATGGTAATGTGTGTGTGTTCTGGGCTTTTGAACGTTAAGCTGTGTTTGTCTTGCCTTGTAATTGTTATATAGAATTGTTATAAAACTTTATCTGATGTGTTTCCATATACAGACATGTAAAAATCGATCTTGTATTTGATATCCTCACAGAGAGTCTCCCAATGGCGGAAAACTTCAGCTTCTGTCTGGTGACGCTCCTGTCTGACGTCGCTCAGAGGGACCCCGAGTCTCGCTCACAGGTCTGATCTTCACTGCACCTCTATCTTTCCATCTTTCTTCTCTTTCACACTCATTTAAGGTCTTTCCGTCCAGATTCTGGAAGCTGTGATAGAAGTGATGCAGTCTCTGCTGGAGATCTGCCAGACGCCGGAGAACCATGATAAAGGTGATTGAGCTCTGCTGCTCGTCACAAACCCACATCTGTGTTCGCTCCCTCCTGACTCACTTCCTGTCTCGCCAGTGTACCTGTGCAGGTATGCTGTTCCATGTCTGCTGGGCGTGGCCCGAGCGTTCGGTCGCTATGGTAACGGCGATGAGCCCCTCCTCTCTCAGCTGTTCCCTCGAGGAGCACCACCGCCGGCTCAGCGCGTGTCTGTGGAGACCGAGGGCATTCGGAGGAGATCCTTCAATGACTTCCGCTCCATTCTGCCTAGTTCACTGCTCACGGCCTGTCAGGGAGACACGCTGAGACGCAAGAGCGGCATCGCCAACCCTGACGCACAGGTCTGCACCGTCTCTCTGTCTCTGGATGTGTGCGGAATGATTGCATACTGTTTTTAGTGTGCAAAAATATGCTTTATATGCAATGCTAAACGTTCAAACAAAATGCATTTTACGTGTTGTCACATGACCACTTTGCATTGTATAATTCAGCGAATTGCATCTGGTTATCATCGAAGCAAAAAATGTGATTTTATTGAAATACATTTGAAAAAAATTTAAGTAAATAAAAAAAATGAAAAAATGTTTTTAAAAGTAGTAATTATCATCAAACAAAATATGCAAAAATAATGACGTAAATAAAGTAAATTATTATTGAAGAATATGCAAAAATATTTTTCAAAGAAACTATGTAAACAAAAACTATCAATGACAAAAACACAGAATATTTTAAAGAAATATGATATATGTATATAAAATAAATTATTATTCAAAAATATACAAAAATAATTTAAGTAATAAATTTTTTTGAAAAATAGGCAGAAGTAGTTAAAGTAAATACAATAAATTATAATTGAATAAAATATTAATTGTTTTTAGAAAAAGTGAATCAATAAATAATTATTGAATAACATGCAAAAATTAAGAAAGAAGTAAATAAAAAAATATATGCAAAAATAATTATTGAATGTTTTAAAAAGTGCATAAAAATGAATTAATGTTATAGTTTTCAAAAATATTATTTTTGGGGGGGGAAACAAATGCAAAAAATTTGAGAAAATGTCTTATCCCCACGATGGTGTGATCTAAAAAAATATTACAAAACATTGTTAAAAATGCTCTATTCTTTTATCAAACTGGAAACGGTCAAGTTGAGCACATTGTTCTGTGGGATATAGTATTGGTTGTGAACTGTACATTTTGGTGAACAGTTGTAGGTCATCCAGGTATTCTTTGTGTACGGGATTATTCACAATCTGTGTACAGTATACAGTGTGTAATAGGGCAGTATGTATTGCAGTCCTCAGACCTGGGTTATGTTCACAGGTGAGTCCGGACAGAGGAGGACCGTCGCCCTGCTCTCCCACAGCTCCAGGACCGCAGTATTTTGAAGGTAATCGCTGTGTCACGACTCTAATCACTGAACAAGCGCTTTTACCGGCTCAGCATTCTTCAGCGGATTCAGAGCTCTTTTCTCAATAGGCCCCTGTGTTTTAGCCGCTCTTTGTTTTAATTCTGTTTGCTTGAGGTTTTATGAGTCACTGCTGAATTATGTTTATTGTCCAAAAATTTCGAAATTGACATTTATACATCTTCTGAGAGCTGAATAAATAATATTTCCATTGATGTATGGTTTGTTATGATCGGACAATATTTGTCTGAGATACAACTATTTGACAATCTGTAATCTGAGGGAGCAAAAAAATCTAAATATTGAGAAAATCTCCTTTAAAGTTGTTCAAATTAAGTTCTTAGCAATGCATATTACTAATCAAAAATGAAGTTTTGATATATTTATGATAAGAAATGTACTAAACATCTTCATGGAACATGATATTTACTTAATATCCTAATGATTTTTGGCATAAAAGAAAAACTAATTTTGACCCATACAATGTATTTTTGGCTATTTCTACAAATATACCCCAGTGACTTAAGACTGGTTTTGTAGTCCAGGGTCACATATACCTGTGCTACTTATGACTTGTGCTCCAGGGTCACATTTAGAAGACTTTTTTGACAGTATTTGTTGTGTGCTCAAACCTCTAGCACAGTGTTAAAGTCCTGCAGTGTTTGATGTGATGCACCGGGTTCACCCACTGCACCATAAAACCAGAGACGTTTGTAAATCTGGTTGTCTGATGCTGTTTTGTCAGGTTCGTATCTGGCAGATGGCGGTGCGGTGAATCCGGATTATTACTTCACGACGGTCAGCTCCAGTTTCTCCATCTCTCCTCTCTGCTCTGGAGACAGCGGACAAGAAATAAACGTCCCTTTAGAGCTGCTGAGATGTCTCTTACAGATGGTACACACTTACTGTGCTCCTCACGGCGTTTGGCAGAAAATACAGCAGCGTACATCAGAATATTGGTCTTTTGTGCAAATGAGTTTTTAAAATAAAGCCTATGCTGATATTTTTAGAGTAGAGCAGCTGATAGACAATTTTATGCTCATTTGTACATGATGCAGTTTGGTCATTTTTATTAGTGTGTGTGTGTATATATATATATATATATATATATATATATATATATATATATATATATATATATATATATATATATATATATATATATATATATACAGTGCCCTCCATAAGTATTGGAACAGTAAAGACAAAATTGCTCTGTTGGCTGTGGAGTCAAGATATTTACAAATATGATTAAAAGATGAATATGAGACAAAACTACAGAATGTCACATTTTATTATTAGCCGTTTCAACACACACATGTTTTACCAAATAAAAAGAACAGCACTTTTAGAGTTCATCCACTCATTGATGTGAGCATAAGTATTGGGACAGTTGAACATAAGGCAGATATAAAAGATTAAAAGCTAGTATTTAGTTGCAGATCCCTTGCACACAATCACAGCAGTGAGTCTGTGACCCATAGACATCACCAGACTCTTGCTCTCATCCTTTGAAATACTTTTCCCAGCCTTTAATGCAGCCAATCCCAATTGTTGCTTGTTTTGGGGAGTTTCTGCCTTTACTCTCCTCTTCAGCTGGTGAAATTCATGTTCAATCAGATTTAAATCTGGAGATTGATTTGGGCAATATAAGACTTTCCATTTCTTTGCTCTTATAAATTCCTTGACTGAACTGGCAGGGTGTTTTGGGTCATTGTCCTGATGCGATATGAAGCACTTCCCAATGAATCTGGTGGCATTTTCTTGAATATTGGGAGGCAAGATGGTTTTGTACCCTTCCAAATTCATTCTGCTACTGTCATCATACATTAAGTCATCAGTAAAGTTGAGAGGGCCTGTTCCAGAGACAGCCATGCATGCCCATGCCATGACACCACCTCCACCATGCTTTACAGATGAGGCTGTATGCTTGGCATCATTGCAGTTCCCTTTATTTCTCCACATTTTTGCTTTCCCATCACTTAGATAAAGGTTCATCTTTGTCTCATCGGTCCACACACACAGTTACAAAACTCTTCTGGCTCACCTTTGTGCTTTTTTGCAAACTCTACTCTTGTCTTTCTATGTTTGGTGCTGGTCAGAGGTTTGCATCTTGCTGTGTAGCATCTGTAATTCTGTGTCAAAGTCTCCTGAGGACAGTAGATTGTCAGAGCATCACCCCAGCTTTCTGGAAGTTGTTGGTGATGTTACAGACACGTCTTTTAGGAGTCATTTTCACAGCTTTTATGATTTGTCTGTGATCAACTACTGTTGTTTTCTCAGCCGATCAGGTCGTTGTTGGTTGCTGGTGTTGCTGGTGGTTTCCAAACTCTTGATTTCTCCATGCCCTTTGTTTTTGCTAGAGCTCTAACTGACTTCCTCTTTTCTTTTAGCATCCAAATTGCTTGCTTTTCTCTCAAAGTCAGCTCCCTCATCTTCATCCTGGTTTGTGTGTGTCATCATCGAATGCAAGATTCAGAATACAGAAGTAATGGATATAACTCATACAACACATTCCCTGCTTTTAATATCTGAAGAATTAATGCAACAGGACACAGCTGATCACTTAGAAAGACCTGTGAGGCAACTGCTCCAATACTTATGCTCACATCAGATAGAGGGATGAAACTGTAAAAGTGCTGAACTTCTTAGCTGCTAAAACATCTATGTGTTGAATCACCCAATAATAAAATGTTACATTCTGTAGTTTTGTCTCATATTCATCTTTTAATCATATTTGTACATGTCTCCACAGCCAACAGAGCAATTTTGTCTTTACTTTTACAATACTTTTGGAGGGCACTCGTGTGTGTGTGTGTGTACACATACACATATACATATATATATATATATATACATATAATTTACAATAACACTGTTTTTGTTTAACATTAACCATATTGATTTCTTCGCTTGTAAACTTCACAAATAATATTGAAAATGAATGTATATTTTACAAAAATGTATAACATACCCTTCATCATATTTGCTGAATAAAGCCCAAAACTCTTTTCTTACAAATTTTGAGTTGCTGATTCCGTTTGTCACGTCGTATTTTTACTAAATATGATGCATTTCGTAGCATTTTTGCTTTCACCAACCATTTGTAAAGTGAAGAAGTCTTGAATGATCTCTTAGTCATCAGAAAAACTTCCACAACACGATTCCTGTCTTCATCTGAGCCAGATTACAACTATTTATTCAATTCTCAGCATATTTGACTCATTTTCATTAATCCTGATACATTTTGAATGCTACTACTTGCTATTTTGACTGCTTTTGTTGTTTTGTATTAAAAAAAATATTATTGGTTAAAAAAAAAGGAAAATATTTGCTAAAATAATTGAATAAATAAAGTATAAAAGAGAGTAATATTTTTAAAATGATAAATAATACAGAAAAAGTAAGTAAAAATAAGTTATTAATAAAAGGTTTGTTTATAAAAAAAATCATGGATTTTATGAACCGCAATATCAAATTACATAATATTGTTTTGCAAATACTTTTTTGCAAACCAGCAGAACCTTTCTTTCAAGAAACCGAGCAGTGTAATTCATTAAAATGAGATGTCCGTAGGAAACCTAACACTTCTGATAATTAACCAAGTGTCACTGGCCCTAAATCTCCAAATATTGATTCATCACCCTGTTAATATCTCACTGTTGTTTCCGCAGGTGAAGCATTTTGTCTCGGATCCGTTCCTCAAGACTCTGGACGCTGTCGTGTCTGAGGTTACAGAGGTGAAGACAAACGTTTCATTGAATAGGTTTCACAAACCAGATGCTCAAGCCCGTTTGTTTGCTTGTTTTGTGCTTCCTAATTTTCCCTTTCCTTTTTTTCCTCCATTAATGAAGGCAAATCCAGGCATCAATCTCTTCTACAAAGCCTTCAGCGACCCGCTGTACGTCAGCATGTTCAAGATGCTGCGAGACACGCTTTATTACATGAAAGGTTATTATTTAGCTTAAATGAACACTTCTTTAATGTTTGTGTTTGATAATGTCTTTGAAGGCTCTTTGACCTTTGCCGTATGTGATCGTTTCATATGAATCTCTGGCCAGATGTGCAGACGAGCTTCGTTAAGGAGGTTCATGACTTCGTTCTGGAGCAGTTCAGCAGCAGCCAATCAGAGTTCCATAGGGTTCTCCATGAGGAACGGTTGCCGGGGGAACCCAATCCTCTCAAGCTCCGTTGTCATGCCAACGCAGCCTGTGTGGACCTCATGGTGTGGGCCGTCAAAGATGAGCAAGGTCTGTAGATCCTGTCAATCATTGCTGCACAAACACACACTGGTCATATAGTAGGATGCACCGGGGCATGTTGTCACTCTCCCGTGGAGGTTAATCTGGGTGGGATTGTGTTAATATATTCGAATGTCGATTTCTATATAGACACTATGAAACCAATAAATCTATGTAAACTGTGAAATCAAAATGATCATGCACATTTCTGGTTTTATTATAAACAATTGATGAGGGTGTAAGTAAATAATAACAAATTATTAAATGAATAACGTAAATAAAATAAAATTATTCTTGAAAAATGCAAAAAAAGTAATGTAATTAAAAAAAAAAGTTAAATAATTTATTCATGAAAACTATACAAAAATATTTTTAGGAAACGCATAAATAAAAATAAATTAATGGAAATTATTTGCCAAAAATGTATTTGACATTTTTAGTGCATTTGACTGCTTTTGATGTTTTGTATATAAAAACAAAATATTGAAAAAAATACTTTTAAAAATATAAATTATTACAAATATGACAAAATATTTAAGAAAAAAGTAAATAAAAACAAATTGTGAAAAAACGTCATGGAAATTAAACTAATGATTATTAAAGAGTAAAAGAACATTAAAAATGTTGCCTTGGCAACTAACTGAATTAATTAGTTGAAGTACAAAATGTAATAGAAAATATTAAAAACTATTAACAATTACTAAAACTTGAACTAAAATGAAAATCAAAACAAAATATATATGATAATATAAAAATAAAAGCTGTTTCAAAGTATTCTTAAATACTAATAATAGTATATAAATAATGCTAAAATATCACTGATCAAGTAGGCATTTAGTCATTGTTTTAGGCTGTTTTTGTTGGTAATGTAGCAAAAAAATTAAATAAAATGAAATTGCTGCAAATTCACATTCAAGTCTGGGTCACTTTTCAGCATCCAGTTAATAAGATCCCGACCCATCCTGTCATCATCATTAATGTCAGTAATAAATGTGTCACATCTGGCTTGGAGTTGGTGTCTGTGTTCTGGAAAGCGCTGCAAATATTTTGCATGTTACTGAATAAAATACGTTTTGTTTTCTCTTGCTGTTGTTCTTTCAGGAGCTGAGAATCTGTGCACTAAACTGTCAGAGAAACTTCAGTCCAAAACCTCCAGTAAAGTGATCATCGCTCATATGCCACTGCTCATCTGCTGCTTACAGGTGAAGAGCGTCAGGCTGTGTGTGTGTGTGTGTGTGTGTGTGTGTGTGTGTGTGTGTGTTAGGGAGCTCGTGAGTGACGTGTGTGTGTGTGTGTGTCTCAGGGTTTAGGGCGTCTGTGCGAGCGTTTCCCCGTCATCGCTCACTCTGCCACCACGTCTCTGAAGGATTTCCTGGTGATTCCGTCGGCTGTTCTGATCAAACTCTATAAGTATCACAGTCAGAGCAGCTCAGGTGAGTTCAGCTTCTCCTCTGAGAGGTGCCTGCTCTCTTGAGGAGGATTACATTATTGTGCTACTCCTAATGAAAGTAAATGTTGTATAAAGTCAGTAATGTATAAAATAGTTATTTTAAAAAATTAAGTTTTATTTTTATTATTTTTAATATTAGTGTGGACTGCAAATGCTCATTGGCCACATTCATTTTAATAATAATATTCCCACAAATAATGTGAATATTTTTAATTATTATTTTTGTTTATTTGCTATAATATATTCAAATGATATAATAATAATAAAAATAATAATAATAATATTTAAAGAGCCAAAAATGATATTAAAATAAAAATATAAGCTACAAAATAATATTATAGCAATAATTATGTTTCACACTTATATAAATATATTTTATATTATTATAAGTATTATTTTAAATATATAATAATTAATAAATTTTTTGCTCCGCTGACATTGTTGACATGCAGTCTCTGTATCTGTATATATCATTTTTACATCTTTTCCTTTAGGAGGCGGCGGGATCAAAATCAATGTGACCAATGAACATGCTCTGTCCTCGCTCAACCTGCTGTCCAACAGGAAAGACCAGCCGTCTATGTACGAGCAGCTCCGAGACATTTCCATCGACAACATCTGCAGGTCTGCCTCTCTTTTAGATCACTTTCTGAAGTTCAGCTATACTGAAATCCCTCTCTGCTCTGAGTTTGAGTCATTTATAACATGCATGTGAAGACACCGCATGTGTCAACCATCTGCACAAACTTATGATAAGTGCTTATCAACAAAGGCTCCCTGTAGATTTACTGTCAAAATAAGTTAAAAATGAAGAGATTCACATAATATAAATATGACATAAATGAGTATTGTAATTTTACAGTCATAATGCAAAATAAAATGATGATAATATTTCCTCACGCTCTAATGTAATTAATACCTTTTTAAATAAATATAATATTTTGTTTATTTAATGGTAAAATATTACAGGAGTAATTGTAGTATTTTTATATATTTTTTAGTAGTAGTAATAATAATAATTTAAAGGTTTTATTTAGTATTTTTTATATTTTAGTATATATTTTTATATTTAGTAGTAATAATAATAATAATAATTCACAACATTAATATAATCACAACATTATGGCCAAATTTTCTCAGATAAATTGCAATTCTCTCCCCAAATTGTGCAACTCTAGTCATAAAACCATAAAAATTTGAAATAAATCAGCTTTATTTCAGCTAGTTGCCAAGGCCAAATATCTCATTTTCTTTAGTTTAATTTGTAGTAAATTAAAACGAATAAATAAAAACTGTAAAGGCATATTAAAAATGACAAAAACTGATAAATATAAGAATAAAATCTAATTAAAACCAATAAAAAAATTATAATAGTATCTCAATGATGCTAAAATGAATATGTGAATTGGATTGCAAGGTTTAGGATATAAACACAACTCCAGATTCATTCTGATTGAAATGTAAATGCGTGCGTGTCGTCTGCAGATGTCTGAAAGCTGGGCTCACGATGGATCCTGTAATAGTGGAGGCGTTTTTAGCCAGCCTGTCAAACCGGCTCTACATCTCCCAGGAAAATGACAAGTGAGGAATCAAACACTGTCTCTGTCTCTCTGAGTGATGTGCTGGGGTGTTATTGACTCAGGCGGGTGTGTTTCTCCTCAGGGAGGCTCATCTCATCCCGGATCACACCATCCGTGCGCTCGGACACATCGCTGTGGCCATGAGAGACTGTCCGAGAGTGATGGAGCCCATCCTGCAGATCCTGCAGCAGAAGTTCTGCCAGCCGCCCTCGCAGCTAGACGTGCTGATCATAGACCAGCTGGGCTGCATGGTCATTACTGGCAACGTAAGGACACACATAATTACAGCTGTTCACTGCATGAAGCTGCATTTATTTTCAGTCGATTGTTTCTTTCTTTGTCTTGTGCGCTTCACCACCCACAGTGTTGCAGAAAAATAGAATTAAACAGACATTCTGATGTACAGGAAAACCTGTTTAAAGATGAATTAAACTTGTTTTAATGCTTGAAAGCCTTTTGTCGTTGACCCATATACAAGATGTAGGATTGGTCACATGTATATTTATTGAAATGAGAAGAATTGCCTTTGTGATTAGTGTTTTTTTCTTCCTTGACTGTAAAACACATTTGATTGGAGTATCCTGCTTTAAATGATGCCAGGATACATTTTTACTCAAAGTACATTAATGTACATTTAAAAAAAAATCTTTAAAGTTTTTAGAATTCTTATCAAATTGAAAAATTCAGTGTAATTGTTATTTATCTATTTTTGTCTTTTTGTAAAAAAAAATATTTTATACAATTCATTAAATTATTTTTGTATTGAGACTATTTTAAATCACGAATATGGCAAATCTACAGCATGTTACTGTATTATTAATGCTGTTATTATTATTATTATAAATAGAAGTTAGAAGTAGTGTTTGAATTTAAGATGTGGTGCTTCTAATTCTCTGTTTTCTTTGTCCGGCATCTATTTTAAGGACAGGAAGTGTATGTGTGTTACTCACCATGGTTGATTTTTTTTTTTTTTTTCTCACCTGCATTTGGCGGGTGTTAATTCTTGATCTTGATCTTGAAAAGATAATTTGTGTTTTTTCTGATAATGTGTGTTTTTATTACAGCAATACATCTATCAGGAGGTCTGGAACCTGTTCCAGCAGATCAGTGTGAAAGCCAGTAATGTGGTGTATTCAGCCACCAAAGACTACAAAGACCACGGATACAGGTGTGTGTGTGTGTGTGTGTGTGTGAGAGAGAGAGAGAGCATGCAGACTTTACCTGATGCATTGTTATACATTCATTTTCTGCATTAGAGATGCTTGATGGCAGGATTTTATGCTATTGTAGCGCTTTTTTTCGTTTTAAGTCCATTCATAATATATGCCAAGGTTTTCTGCACCAAAAACTATCGTAATTTATTTTTTTATGACCATATTCCAGCCTCTCTCTGAACTTTAGAATGAATTTAAATTTTAATTAAACAGGATGTTTAATTAGTTTGATTTTTGCAATTGCATCTTTTTAGATTTCTGTATGTATGCATTTAGACAGCCGAGCCCCATTTCATACTTTTATATGCATTTTATTTTAAGTGGAGGAGATGCAAGCACAAATTATGATTTTGGAAGGGCTTATTAACTTTGACTTTCAATATATGTTTTGTATAAAATATTAAACAAAATATTTAATACATTTTATTTTATTCTATTTAACAGAATACAATTATAATCGTATAAAGTTATATTATAAATTAATAATAGTAAATTATGTAAATATTAATTACCTTTCTTAAATTTATGTAAATGACCCTTCTGTATGAGCATAATTTACTACTAATAATTTTGACTAAAAGGGATTTTTTTAAATAAAATATTTAACCGGATATTTAATATAATATTTTATTTTATGCACTTAAATATGATAATATTATAAAAATGATATTATAAATAAATAATAGTAAATTCCGTAAATATTAATTACCTTTCTTGAATTTATGTAAATTACCCTTCTGTATGAG
The DNA here is from genome assembly GCF_936440315.1 of Barbus barbus. Taxonomy (NCBI): domain Eukaryota; kingdom Metazoa; phylum Chordata; class Actinopteri; order Cypriniformes; family Cyprinidae; genus Barbus; species Barbus barbus. The sequence continues at coordinate 28,966,259 of NC_136757.1, forward strand.
CATAATTTACTAATAATAATTTTGACTTAAAAGTTATATTTTATATAAAATATTTAGCAGAATATTTAATGACTTGTTGTTTTATACAATTAAATATAATAATATTAAAATTATAATATTATAAAATTATTATAAATCAATAATAGTGAAATTTTTGAATTTGTGTATTGGCATAATTTACACCGTTTATCATAAGGACAGGTCAAATTACTGAATATTTAGAATCAGAATCAGCTTTATTGCCAGGTATGTTTGCACATACGAGGAATTAGTTTTAGTGACAGTAGCTCCACAGTACAGCAGAATGACAGCAACAGGACACAGATAATAAAAAATTTAAATAAAATAAATAATGTACAAAAATGGACAGTGTGCCAAATAGCACAAACACAATATACAACAGACAATTCGGTATGTACAGGTATGTTAGGTGCAAATTTGAAATGTAATAATTATGTGTGTAAAATCAAATAAAAAGTATGATTGTGTTGTGTGTTTCATGTTTATTGTTAAGAGTGCAAGTGTTCATGAGATGGATTGCCTGAGGGAAGAAACTGTTCCTGTGTCTGGCCGGTCTGGTGCTCAGAGCTCTGTAGCGTCGACCAGACGGCAGCAGTTCAAAGAGGTTGTGTGCTGGATGTGAGGGGTCCAGAGTGATTTTACCAGCACTTTTGCTCACTCTGGATGAGTACAGTTCTTGCAGTCCGGACTACCCTCTGTAGTCTTCTGAGGTCAGATTTGGTAGCTGAGCTGAACCAGATAGTTATTGAGGTGCAGAGGATGGATTCAATGATGGCAGAGTAGAACTGTTTCAGTAAGTCCTGTGGCAGGTTGAACTTCCTCAGCTGGCGAAGAAAGTACAACCTCTGCTGGGCCTTCCTGACAATGGAGTCTATGTGAATATCCCACTTCAGGTCCTGAGAGATGGTGGTGCCCAGGAATCTGAATGACTCCACTGCAGTCACAGTGCTGTTCATGATGGTGAGTGGGGGGAGAGCAGGGGGGTTTCTCCTGAAGTCCACGATCATCTCCACAGTTTTGAGCGTGTTCAGCTGCAGGTTGTTAAGCACCAGACAGCCAGCTCCTTAACCTCCTGTCTGTAAGCAGACTTGTCACCATCCTGGATGAGGCCGATCAGTGTGGTGTCGTCTGCAAACTTCAAGAGCTTGACAGAGGGGTCTTTAGATGTGCAGTCGTTGGTGTAGAGGGAGAAGAGCAGTGGGGAGAGAACACAGCCCTGAGGCGCTCCAGTGCTAATCGTATGGGTGCTGGATGTGTATTTTCCCAGCCTCACCAGCTGCTGCCTGTCTGTCAGGAAGATGTTGATCCACTGACAGACAGAGGTGGGGACGGGGAGCTGAGTTAGTTTGGGCAGGAGGAGGTTTGGAATGATAGTGTTAAAGGCCGAGCTGAAGTCCACAAACAGGATCCTCACATAAGTCCCTGGTCTGTCCAGATGCTTCAGGATGAAGTGCAGTCCCATGTTGATGTTTGCTCTGTAGACAAACTGCAGGGGGTCCAGTGATGTCCTTCAGATGAGCCAGAAGCAGTTTTTCAAATGACTTCATGACCACAGATGTTAGAGCCACAGGTCTGTAGTCGTTAAATCCTGTAATCTTGGGTTTCTTTGGGACGGGGATTATGGTGGAGTGTTTGAAGCATGAGGGGACTTCACACAGCTCCAGTGATCGATGTTAAGTAAATTTCTGTCAGTTCTTCATATTTTATGTGATTCATACTTCTGTGCTGTTTATTCCTTAAAATCCACTTCCAGTGTGTCTCTGGTGTGTGTGTGTGTGTGTGTTTGTGCAGGCACTGCTCTCTAGCTGTGATAAACGCCCTGGCTAATATCGCGGCTAACCTGCAGGGGGAGCAGCTGGTGGACGAGCTGCTGGTCAATCTGCTGGAGCTGTTCGTTCAGCTCGGCCTGGAGGGCAAGAGAGCCAGTGAACGCGCCAGTGATAAAGGACCGGCCCTCAAAGTCAGTCTGTGTTTTGAGTCAGTCTGGCTCTACACTTACAGATAGCAGGATTCTAGAATGTTTCAGTGTGTCTGGTATGTTGTTTTAATTGAGTTATTTTATTTTCTAGGCATCCAGCAGTGCTGGTAATCTAGGCGTCCTCATCCCTGTAATCGCTGTGGTAAGACACACAGACAAACACACCATGTTTAGACATCCGAGCCCCATTTCTTTCTTTTTATATGCCATTTTATTTAAGGGGAGGTGCTGCAAGCATTAGTTGATTTTGTATTAATACACTTTATTTTATACCATTTAGTAGAATAATATTACAATTATAATTTTATAATTAATATAAAATTAAGTGTTATTACATTCAAAGGTCATAAAATTCTGTAAAAAAAAATATTTAAATATTATAAACATTAAATATAACTTTCATAGTTTTCTATAAAATTGTATAAATACATATTTTAAGTAACTTTGACAAAGGTGATCAATGAGTTGTTGATCACATTGAAATAAAAATAGCAATATTTTCTTCTAGGCTTGTTTTACATCTAATATAATATGCAAATGTTAATGGAAAGGAAAAATGTTTTCCTGTTCACTCTCTTTAAATGATTTATGAGTTCTCTCTGAGCTAACATGCTTTTGAAGATCAAAGAGTAAATTTGGCAAAAGCAAGAAAGTAGCTAATCAAAGATTTTGTGTACATGAAGTTAGATAAATCTTGCTCCTTTTTTGTAATCAGATACTGTTTTTTGTTAAAAAATGCAAATGCAAGAGCTCTTTCTGCTCTTGTTTGATGCTTCATTATTCATGCATCTGCACAGAATTGTAATTAGATCTTGAGCGCCTGTGGTTAGACTTTAACTTCTCTGACAAATATTTACTTGTCTTGCAAAATGTTCGGCCATGCTATTGGTGTACTCGAGCGTTGTTTTTATTCACCCTTTGAACAGATTAATTCAATAAACCAGTCCTCTGATTCATTTTATTTAACAACATGTTCTGCTTCAAAAATACACAGATGTTTATCAGTGTTTTTAAATTTCACTAGCATTTTTTTTTTTTTTACAAAACTCGCTTCACTTGATAAAACAAAACAACCATTATTCTCACCCGCTTATTTGGCTTTGGTTTCATTGTTATACAGTGATGCATCGGCCATTGCGCTGCTGTATTGTGTATCTGATTAACTCTGTGAAGGGTCTACCACACGTCCCATGAATACAACGCAGCCTGTACGATGCTCGTAGATGAGGAAGAGGAAGGGGCGGTCCACGATGAAACGCGTCTGTGTCGATAAAGGCATGAATCCAATGTGTGTCATTGCTGCGGCCTCCGTACCTTCTTCATTCACTGTTATGGTGCCCTGATGCTTAAACTGAGAGAAGAGGAGGAGGGTTACTAGAATAAAAGGTTATGATGGTGCAATGAAAGTTCAAAGAGTATGTTTTTGTAAGAGATTAGGCGTAGGAGACCTAAATTGCTCTCAACACAGCAGTAAAAAGGCCTGTTGAAAAAATTATGAGTTAAATTGGTTTAGCACATATCCGTTGTTCTCTTACCCAATTGATGATGACCTTCTCAGAAGTCATTGGGGAGAAGTCACCCTTTTCAGTGAATGGGTCCGTCAGCCCCATTTCCTTCAGGTGGTCAATTAAGTCATAGTTCTGCTCCAGTTTAAACCGAGGGAAAACCACCTCACGAGTCCTAACAGAGAACGATTTTAAGACCATGCAAAGCCGAAAAGACAACGGAAGAATGATTTAGCCAAGTAGGATGCAGTTCTGGATCAGCATTCTTATTAAACCCTAACACTAAACTCTAACCCTAACCTTAAACCATAGACTGAACTACACTCCCCTCCAAAAGTATTGGAACAGTGAGGCCTTCCACTTCTTGCTCCTGATGAACTCCTTTGTTGCTTTGGCACTATGCATTGGGTCATTATCTTGCTGCATGATGAAGGATCTCCCAATCAGTTTGGTTGCATCTTACTGTAAATTGACAGACAAAATGTTTCTGTAGACTTCTGAGTTTATTTTGCTGCTGCCATTGCTACATCATCAATTAAGATTAATGAGCCCTTTCTTTACAGCTGTCACAATATTTCTGTCATCAATTGCTGATGCTTTCCTTGGTCTACCGGTTCGAGGTCTGTTACTTAGTACACCATGTGGTTTCTTTCTTCTTCAGGACATTCCAAGTGGTTGTACTGGCTATAGCCAATGTTTGTGCAATGGCTCTTTCCATCTTCTCTCAGCGTCAAAATTGCTTGTTTTGCACCCATAGACAGCTCTCCGGTTTCGTGTTGTTTACACATCTAACTATAAATGTAGTCTGCACAGGCAAAACACAAATCTGAAATTGAACGCAGACATTCGCTGCTATTTATTGTTTGAATTATCAGTGTAATAGGACACACAGCACACCTGTCAGTCACATGTTCCAATACTTTTGGTCACACGAGCAATGGGTGGGTTCAAACAAAAGGTGCTATCTTCTAAGTTGTGTATCAGATCCAGATGAAAACACCTGGAAAAAAAGCTGAAATGTTGATCTCTTGTCTTATGTTCATCTTTTGATGTCAAACCCAAATGTTTTCAGTCTACAGCAAAAATAAAGGAATTGGCCTCACTGTTCCAATACGTTTGGAGGGGAGTATATATTCCAAACCATAATATGCCACTAAATGTGGGAATTCAGCGAAATGACAGGGTAATAAGAATATTAGTTAACCCTAAATTAACTCCAAAGCCAACAAGGATATTGATCTAGGAACTTGTCCAACCTGGGGAAATCATGTTAAGCACTTCAAGCCACTGAGTCAGGACATTAAAGTACCTTGCTGACCTCTTTGCAACTTGGTCTCAAGTCTGCGGCTAGTGCTTTACCTGTTGGTCATGTTGTTAAGCCACTTGCTGATCAGGGTTGGAGAGATCTCCTGCTCCAGGGATCTCATTCCAGAGAGTTTCTGTGGAACAGCAATGATCATGCTGATGTTTCCAGTGTAGGGCAGCTGCAGTATGTCGCAGTTGAGCTCGTGGTCGGCCGCTGCCAGGTAACTTCCTTTGTTCTGCATCATGGGAACGCGCACCTGCTTTTTCTCATTGACACGGAATTGCCTGTAGTGTGTCTGTTCCTTTGGGAACTTCTGCTCCCACGTACCTGCATTTGTTGTGCCAGTGAAAACATCACATTGTGGTGTTATTTGAGAACTGCATGCTTCAGATTTCTAATCAGGGGGTGTACAGTTCTGCTTCTGGAGGACCACCTTCCTGCAGAGTTTAGCTCCAGCCATAATTAAACACACCCGGACCAGATAATCAGGGTCTTTAGAATCACTAGAAACTTTCAGGCATGTGTGTTGGAGCTACATTCTGCAAGAAAGTGATTCTTCAGGAGCAGGATTGGACACCCCTGGTTGAGACAGAAGTTCCTGTTTGTCAAATATCTACAGCAGGTGTATCAAACCCTTATCCTGGAGGGCCATCATCCACCAGATTTTAGCTCAAGCCCTAATTAAGCAGTCTGCAGGATATTGGCCCTCTAGGAGTGGGAGTTGACATCCCTGGTTGAGACGAAAGAGGCTTGTTTGAGATGCATTGGCGCTGCACAGATCGATCGGCATATGACATCAAAGTACTTTGATGTCATACTACAATCGATCTGCGCAGCGCCAATGCATCTCGAACAAGCATGCATCTCGAACAAGCCTAAAGTCTTCAGGATAACAAGAAACCTTCATGCATATGTGTTGGAGCTACACTCTAGAGGTAACCGGCCCTCGAGGAGCAAGGTTGGACACCCCTGGTTGAGACAGAAGTTCCTATTCACCAAATATCTTCAGCAGGGGTAGTCAGTCCTGCTCCTGGACGGCCGGTTACCTCTAGAGTGTAGCTCCAACACATATGCATGAAGGTTTCTTGTTATCCTGAAGACTTTAGAACTTCCTGCAGAGTTTAGGTCTCGCCCTCATTAAACACACCGGAATCAGCTAGTCAAAGTCTTCAGGATCATAAAAAAACTTCCAGGCAGGTGTGTTCGTGCTAAAGTCTGCAGGACATTGGCTCTCCAGGAGTGGAAGTGAACAGCCCTGGTAGAGACAGAGCTTCCTGTTCACCAAACAGCAGGGGTAGCCAAATCTGCTCCTGCAGGGCTACCGTCCTGCAGAGTTAATCTTCAACCATAAGCAAACACACCTGAACCAGTTTATGAAAGTGTTCAGGATTACTTGACAATTTCAGCCAGGTGTTTTGGATCAGGGTTGGAGACGAAGTCTGAAGTAAGGTAGCGCCCTAGGAACAGGGTTATTTATGCTGATCTACAAATTTCTTTGTTGAAAAGACCATCTTAGGCTGGAATTGTGCTGATTTATGTTAATTTGGTACTGGTCATGTTGGTGGTCCAGCATAGCTACGAGTTTTGCCAGCAAAACTTGTTGTAACCATTGGGGCTGGGGAACCAGGTTCACAAGAAATGATGCTCCATCATGCTTGTTTGACCAGCCTCAATGTGACAATGAAGTCTTGCTAGTTGACTTAGTCAAGATGCTGGTCTATTTAGTCAAGTCAGGGATGTCCAATCCTGCTCCTGGAGAGCCACTGTCCAGTAGAGTTTAGCTCAAACCACAATTAAACACACCTGAATCCAAGCAGGTGTGTTGAGGCAAGTTGGAGCTAAACTCTGCAAGACCGAGGACCTCCAGGACCGAGTTTGACACCCCGAGTCAGGCTTGCATCAAGCAAAATGTTCAATATTGAACTCCGTGGTAGTACACAAACATTTCACATAGTACATGATTATTTGCTTTAGGATTGGGTACAGACTGTTCAAATGAAGGATTAAACCATTAGTCCTAAAGAGTTTCAGAATTTGAATGGGCTAGAATTGATTCACCTTTGAAGTAAAGATAGTTCAGGAGCATCACTGCCATGTTTGGGTCTACACTCTTCAGCGGTTCCTTTATCAGACCTTTGGTGATCTTCTGAATGCGCTGGTTGGCCTTCACAAGGAAGGCCGGGTCTGCAAAGTCCACAGTCTGTGGCTCTGCAAAGTAGTATGTCTTTGCATCACTGCGGAAAGCCTCCTGTATGTGTATGTTACGTTTCACGTACAGGTCATTAACGGAGCGTAAGTTGTAGCCGAAGTTCCGTCGGAAGAGCCTATGCGTGAGTTTACGGAACAGCTTGTGCACAGTCGAGTTATCGTAATGAGAACTGGCGTTGATGAATTCGCCAAATCCAAGAGTTTGATAGAGTTGTTCCTGAGCGGTTGGGCCGACTCCCAGAGCCATCATGCCCATCGCAATGGAGATCCCGACAGGAGCGAGCAGAATGTTGTCGGTCTGGTTAAGTCGGTTGCGCAGTTTCCGATAAAGCCGACACCCGAAGCGGGCGTTGACCACGTTGATTCGCTGTAGGCGAGTTCGCCCGTGGAAAAGCCGCAACAGGCGTGCTCGCCGTATTTTGGGGTCACTGGGCTCCCCAAAGAGGTCCAGGTCAGGAGCAGGGGTGGAGATCTCATCTATATGGTCGCCTTCGCTGTAGTCATCCTCGCCCTCTGCCAAGATCTTATCAAAGTCGATATAGTCTTCATCTTCTAATCCCTCCAGAGGAAGGTCGTTTGTGACCGTGTTCTCCCGATGGAAGTCCAGAGGAATGGAATCCATGTCTGTGTTCTCTCCATTTGGAGAAAGTCCACGGGCATCCACCAACTTTGTCTTCTCATTTGCATCAAAGTGTGAACTGAGGTCTTTGATCCCAGCCAGAGCGGGGCTGCTCAGGAGAGAGGCTACAACTATAACTGTAACGAACCACATTCTATGGAAACAAGCACAATTGGGAATACTGAACAATTGACAAATTTACTTCTATTACATAGACATTTCTCTGAAATATAGCACGCAATGCTCATAGGCTATGTGAACGTTTACATTTGATTAATTTAGCTTATGGTTTTGTCCTACCCTTACAGAAAAACCACACGAACTTCACTTATACAATCACATGTTAATATCACGTGAAATATGTGAAACGGTTTTGTAACATTTTCATGGTTTAAATGTGTGAAACCCATGTTGATCACATATGAACACATGAACATGGACATGTGTGGACAACAACGTGACCACATGGGTTTCACACATTTACACCATGAAAATGTTCACAATTTATGTATGTTTCACACATTTCAAATGTGATTTTAACATATGATTGCACATGGTGAAGTTCATATGGTTTTTCTTTAAGGGAAAGTAGTGTTAATTTAATAATGCTACATTACTGTTATGGTATTTATTTATATTTTTATTATTTTATTATTTTAACATTGTTCGTATTCATTTTAATTATTATTTTTTAATTAATTGTAGTTTTTTTGTATTTAGTTTTTTTTTTATTTAAACTTCAACTACAAAATATTTTTAGTAAGCTGGCAAGACAACATTTTTTATATTCATTTCATTTGAGTTCAAATTTTTTTCAATATTACTAGTTTTTGTTAACAATTGCAACACTGATAAAAAATGACTTACTGAGTGAAGTAAATCCAAAGCTGTGACCACTATAGACCATTATGAGGGCACCCAATATCCAGAATAGTGGTTGATCAATATATTTTTTTCAATGATGGTTGAAGTTTTGCTTTTGGTTTCTTGCTTAGCTTAATCTCAGAAATATCACACCAGTGTCAACAGTCTTATGAAACCTTTTATGTTAGTTTGAGCTGCTTACCTGCTCTCTCCTTCTGGAATCCTTGTGTTTGTGTGCGTGTGGACGGTCCGTTTGTGGATTCGCTCTCCAGCTGGACTTTGAAGTGGCTCTTCACTGATCAAACAGCAGCGAGTTCAAACAGTGCTCACAGATCTTCATCTGACTCATTTAACCCTTGAAATGCACTCAATGTGTTAATACTGGGTGCAAATTAATACAAATATACTGTAAATGGACGCTTAGGACTTGTATTACCATAGTTAAACTGCATAGCTTTTATTCTAATGTCCCTGACAACTGTATACAATATAATGAGGAAATTGGCGTACCGTTTCAATGTATGCAGAGAGTTGCAGTTGTTCTGGAAAAGGTTTTTAATGTGATTTGTGACATGACTGAAAACAGTGTTTCCTTGGAGGCTAAATTGAGCTTTTTGCATATTTACCCTGCTAATTTTGTAAATGTAAGCTTATAGATTTTAGTTTTAGTCATGGAATTGCAATCAATCGTTTGAAGAAATGTCATGTAATCTTGCTTTGGAAAAACTGACTCATACTATATATGCAAGAGGAAAAGTATATATATTTAATGATTTGTGCAATGCAATGAATTTCAAGCAGATAATGTGGAATATTAATGTTACTATAAACAAATCCCTGATGTGATAAGAATATTGATACAGTGATCAATAGAGTAACCATTATTAAAGTTATAATTTTTTTATTATTATTTTAATACAAATATTTTATTTGATTATTTGATTTTTTATGTTTGGCTATAATAACAAATGTGTAATAAATGTTATAAAAAAAATTAAATGTACAAACAGTTGTAGCTTTTTTGTTGGGTAAAATCCTTTAAAAGAACTGCCAAATTTTTGATTGTTTCTTTGTTTAAAGTTAAATTAATGTGTTTTGTGTTTGATTGCATGCAGCTGACCCGCCGATTGCCCCCCATTAAAGAGGCCAAACCTCGCCTTCAGAAGCTGTTTAGAGATTTCTGGCTCTATTCTGTGGTCATGGGGTTTGCTGTGGAAGGTTCTGGTAAGAAATTAACATCGTTAGCATCACTGACAGCATTTCAGCATGCATCCACCTCATGCACAGTCCTGTGATCCACAGTTTCTGAGATTATTTCTACAGGATTGTGTGTGTGTGTGTGTGTTTTAGGTCTGTGGCCTGAGGAATGGTATGAGGGAGTGTGTGAAATCGCCACTAAATCCCCACTGCTCACGTTTCCCAGTGGAGAACCACTGCGCTCAGAACTCCAGTACAACTCGGCTCTGAAGAACGACACGGTTACCCCGGTATCCCAACGATCTCTCAGTGTTGATTTACAGCTGCCAGGTGTTAAAGAGACAGTTCACCCAAAAATTGAAATTCTGTCATCATTTACTCAACCTCAATTTATTTCAGACCTGTATGAATTAGTTTCTTCTGCTGAACGCAAAAGAAGATATTTTGTAGAATGTTGGCAACCAAACAGTCGATAGTAGCCATTGACTTACATAGTATTTTATTTTTAATTTTTTTTTATACTATGGGAGTCAGTGGCTACTGTCAACTGTTTGGTTACCAATATTCTTCAGAATATCTTCTTATGTGCAGAAAAAAAGAAACTCAGAAACAACTTGAGATTGAGTGCATGATGCAAGAATGTCGTCTCTTTAAGTCAAAAATCTATAATACTGTTATCTCTAACACTAAGTGTTAAAGTTGCATGTGAAAGTGCAGTGTTTGTGCTCCTCAAACCAGATGTGCGGCTGTTTTAGGTTTTCTAACAAACCTGCCATTTATTTATTTATTTATTTATTTATATATATATTATGAATATTTTTGGCTATTTGACAAATTGCTTTTGTTTCTCTTTTGTAAGTCACTTTGGATAAATGCATAAATGTTAATGTACATTAATAGATGCATCATTTTCACTTGCTAAATGATAAAACAAATGAAAAATTTTAGCCAGGTTTTTTTTTTTTTTTTTTTTTTTTAGCTTATTGACTTATTTTATTTAACTCCAAACTGTTTTATAAGAAAAACTGATAAAAACAAAAAGCAAAGCAACCACATTTATTTCTTAGAAATTAACTCGATGCCATTGACTGAACATGCAACTTGTTTCAATCATATGACTTCGATCAATGCTGCAAACTACTTTATCCTTGCATACTTACTGTTTTACATGCAATTTTATTAAAATGACAAGCAGTTTACAGTTTATTCTAGTTTGCCATTCTGAACCGAGCCCTTGTTATGTTTGTTAAAAATCTTCTGGTTACACTTTTTCAATTGTCCACTTTAGACATTCTACTAACTTTAAGTAGCTTTGCAAAAACATGTCAAATAACTGTTATTAGAGTATTAGTAGACTGTAAGGTTAGGGTTAAGGTTAGTAGAATAAGTTGACATGTACTTTAGAATGTCCATCAAATTAAAGTGTGAGCAGATATTAAGCAGAACATCTGCTGCTAGTTGACATGGAGTTGCTGATAGTTAGTGGAATGTCAAATTAAACGGTTACCGTTATCTTGTTTTTGAAGGCAGAGTTAAGTGAACTGCGCAGCACCATCATTAATTTGTTGGATCCGTCGCCTGAAGCTGCCGCCCTCATCAATAAACTGGACTTCGCCATGTGCACTTACCTGCTGTCTGTGTACCGGCTGGAGTATATGAGGTTCCTGACACTTTCTGACTTTCCTCAGAACTGCTCCTCTCGTTGTGGGGATTTAATGTGTGATTTACCCATCTGTCTCTGTTTCATCCATTCTCTTCCTCAGGATGTTGCACTCAAATGATGCCGACCGCTTCCAGGTGATGTTCAGATACTTTGAGGACAAGGCCATCCAGAAAGACAAATCAGGTTAGAAACTCCACAGAACTGAATGTTGTTTTAAATGTAAAATTTTAATGTAAGTTATTAGATTGTCAACTGCTGATAAAACAAATATTTTTAACTTGTATGATTCAACCTCCAAAGGTTCAAACAGGATCATGAAACAAACTAATCGCATGATCTTTAGGAAACTTCATGGCCAAATAAAAGAACACTCTTCTTCTGCTTAATTTTGTCATTGCAAATGATCCTTATCATGTCTGTCTCTCTCTGTGTCCGTATGCAGGCATGATGCAGTGTGTGATTTGTGTGGGTGATAAAGTCTTTGAGGTTTTCCTGCAGATGATGGCTGAGAAAGTGAGTCGAGCCTTTGAAGGATCTCTCAGCGCTGAACCACATGCATTATCGATCGCTCGTTATTGATAATGGCTTTGCTTCCTGTTCCAGCCCAAGACTAAAGAGCACGAGGAGGAGCTGGAGCGCCACGCTCAATTCCTATTGGTCAACTTTAACCACACCCACAAGAGGATCCGCAGAGTGGCAGATAAATACCTCTCAGGACTCGCTGAAATGTACAATTAATTCTCTAACTCATCATTTAGCATCATTTATGATGTAACCTGAACAATTTCACCCAATATTTGTATATTCCTTGTACTTTTCGTGCTTATTTAATGCTTATTAGAGTATAGAGTTCCACATGAAGTCTGAAGGCTTGCCTTTATATAACTTGCATTTGAAAACACAAAATGCAGCACAAATCTTCCCATTTGTAATGAGAATAAATTTGAAAATAATCACAACAATAAAAGCAAAGAATTAAAAAACAACTACTAAATGCTAAAATTGTATTGTTATTGTTGGTTTTGTTGTGTAGTCATATACAATAACACTAAAAGCTCAAATCTGTGTTTGTTCTCTAGGTTTCCTCATCTTCTGTGGAGTGGAAGGGTTTTGAAGACCATGTTGGACATCCTGCAGACTCTGTCTCTGTCTCTGAGCGCTGTCAGTGCAACAAACACACATGCATGATTTATATTACTTGTATTTACAGTCTCACTCATCAGTCACTTAACCCAGCCTCTTGTTACACAGGACATCCACAAAGACCAGCCGTACTACGACATTCCTGACACTCCGTACAGAATAACTGTCCCAGACACGCATGAGGCACGAGAGGTGAGACGGACGCAGCTTCTGTGCCGTGGATATGAGCTCAGTCTGAGTCCAGTGTTTTGAAATGCTTTGTGTTTGTTGTCCAGAGCATCGTGAAGGACTTTGCCGCCCGCTGTGGAGAGATCTTGAAGGAGGCCATGAAATGGGCCGCTTCAGTTACCAAATCTCATCTCCAGGTCAGTAAGTTGCATACTATGCACTAAAAGTATGTACTTTGAGTCTGAGATGTGGTTTACAGGGGTGTGAAAAAGTGTTGGCCCCCTTCCTGATTTTTATTTTTTTTGCATGTTTGTCACACTTTAATGTTTCAGATCATCAAACAAATTTAAATATTAATCAAAGATAACACAAGTAAACACAACATGCAGTTTTTAAATGAAGGGTTTTTTTTATGAAGGGAAAACAAAATCCAAACCCAAATGGCCCTGTGTGAAAAAGTGTTTGCCCCACAGGTATTAAAAAATACCTGTGGTTTATCACACCTGAGTTCAGTTTCTCTAGCCACACCCAGGCCTGATTACTGTCACACCTGTTCACAATCAAGAAATCACTTAAATAGGACCTGCCTGACAAAGTGAAGTAGACCAAAAGATCCTCAAAAGCTACACATCATGTTGAGATCCAAAGAAATTCAGGAACAAATGAGAAAGTAAGTAATTGAGATCTATCAGTCTGGAAAAGGTTATAAAGCCATTTCTAACCCAGCGAACCACAGTGAGAGCCATTATCCACAAATGGAGAAAACATGGAACAGTAGTGAACCTTCCCAGGAGTGGCCAGCCGACCAAAATTACCCCAAGAGCGCAGCAACGACTCATCCAAGAGATCACAAAAGATCCCACAACAACATCTAAAGAACTGCAGGCCTCACTTGCCTCAGTTAAGATCAGTGTTCATGACTCCACCATAAGAAAGAGACGGGGCTAAAATGGCCTGCATGGCAGAGTTCCAAGACGAAAACCTCTGCTGAGCAAAAAGAACATAAAGGCTCGTCTCAGTTTTGCCAGAAAACATCTGGATGATCCCCAAGACTTTTGGGCAAATACTCTGTGGACTGACGAGACAAAAGCTGAACTTTTTGGAAGGTGTGTGTCCCATTACATCTGGCGTAAAAGTAACACAGCATTTCAGAAAAAGAACATCATAGCAACAGTAAAATATGTTGGTGGTAGTGTGATGGTCTGGGGCTGTTTTGCTGCTTCAGGACCTGGAAGACTTGCTGTGATAAATGGACCATGAATTCAGCTGTCTACCAAAAAATACTGAAGGACAATGTCCGGCCATCTGTTCATGACCTCAAGCTGAAGCGAACTTGGGTTCTGCAGCAGGACAATGATCCAAAACACACCAGCAAATCCACCTCTGAATGGCTGAAGAAAAACAAAATGAAGACTTTGGAGTGGCCTAGTCAAAGTCCTGACCTGAATCCTATTGAGATGCTGTGGCATGACCTTAAAAAGGCGGTTCATGCTCGAAAACCCTTCAATGTGGCTGAATTACAACAATTCTGTCAAGATGAGTGGCCAAAACTCCTCCACAGCGCTGTAACAGACTCATTGCAAGTTATCACAAACGCTTGATTGCAGTTGTTGCTGCTAAGGGTGGCCCAACCAGTTATTAGGTTTAGGGGGCAAGCACTTTTTCACACAGGGCCATGTGGGTTTGGATTTTGTTTTCCCTTCATAATAAAAAACTTCATTCAAAAACTGCATGTTGTGTTTATTTGTGTTATCTTTGATTAATGTTTCAGATCAAACAAATTTAAATATTAAAGTGTGAGAAACATGCAAAAAAATTAAAAATCAGGAAGGGGGCCAACACTTTTTCACACCACTGTATCTGGTCATGCAGACATTCCAGTCATTCACTGATCCATCTTTTTCAGTCCCATTTGCTCTGTTGGAAAAAAAGCTTTTATGAAAAATGTTATGATTTAATCTGATTTGTACTAATAATGAACTTCACTGGTAAAGCATATTCAGCGACCTCTTTCTCATGTGCTGTTTGCATGTTGGTAAATTAATAAAAATTCGCTATTACTTTTGTTCATATGTTTGTTTATAAACTGCTGTTGCAGCTTCAGCTACATATTGCTAGTTTTTATTTATTTTTATTTTTAAATTTACAACTGGAAAAAAATCTGATCTTGCATAGTAGATGGATTTGTAGGTAATATTAGCCTCAAAAATCAAGCACAGATGCTTACTTCCACCAGAAATAGTTTGCCATCTGGGCTCCTTTGGCAAATGATTGTCTGTGAATTGGATGCAGTGTTAGTTTGAGTCATTCTCAGTTGGAAACCGGTCAGCTGGTGTAATACTACGCTGTTTTTTGAGTGCCATGTAAATACCAAGGTTTATGAATGTTAATCATATTAATCATGTTCAAAAGTTTGAGTCTGTAAGATTTTTAATGTCTTCTGTTCAAAAATACAGTAAAAAATTTGTAATATTATTACAATTTGTGACAACTATGTGAATATCTGTTGAAATGTAATTTATTTCGGTGATCAAAGCTGTATTTTCAGCATCATTACTCCAGTCTTCAGTGTCACATGATCTTCAGAAATCATTCTAATATACTGATTTACTGCTCAAGAAACATTTCTGATTATTATCAATGTTGAAAACAGTTGTGCTGGAAAGCGTGATGCATTTTATTTTTTAGGATTCACAAAATCATAGATTTTTCTTTAATGCCAAAAATCATTAGGATATTAAGTAAAGATCATGTTCCATGAAGATATTTTGTAAATTTCCTACCATAAATATAAAACTTAAATAATATGCATTGCTAAGAACTTCATTTGAACAACTTTAAAGGTGATTTTCTCAATATTTAGATTTTTTTTGCACCCTCAGATTCCAGATTTTCAAATAGTTGTATCAATTCAATTCAAGAGTTTTATTTGTCACATACACAATTATACAGAGTATAACCAGCAGTGAAATGTAGGTCAGGTCCGCTCCAAGGACAGTGCAATTATAAAGTATACAAATATTAAGAAGAAGTACAAACATAAAATAAAAGATAAGATAAAATAAGATAAGATAGGATAAAAAATATAAATATAAATGTGCAGGTCAGTATGTTGTTGACAGATAGTAATGAGAGGAATGTGCAAAAAATAATGTGCAAAAAGTTGTACAGGGTATTTGAATAGCAGCAATATGAGGTAGAGAAAAATTATGAATAGCTTATTGATATATGATATTTACATGGAGAAAAAATTATGAATGAATAACTTGTTGATATGGTGATATTACATGGAGTCAAGTGATGTTATGACACAGAGTTAGAGTTTAGGAGCCTGATGGCCTGGGGGAAGAAGCTCCTCCTAAGTCTCTCAGTTTTTGCCATCAGGCTACGGAAGCGCTTACCAGATGGAAGCAAAGTGAATAGACGGTTACCAGGGTGATTAGAGTCCTTGAAGATTTTAACAGCTCTATTTTTGCAGCGTTTGAGGTAGATGTCCTGCAGAGAGGGGAGAGCAGACCATGAGATGCGCTCAGCTAAGCGCACAACTCTCTGTAGAGCTTTGCAGTCCTGATTGGAGCTGTTTCCATACCACACTGAGATCTCAGCCAAATATTGTCAGATCCTAACAAACCATACATCAATGGGAAGCTTATTTATTAAGTTTTCAGATGATGTATAAATCTCAATTTCAAAAAATTGATCCTTATGACTGGTTTTGTGGTCCAAGGTCACAAATGTCTTTACTCTTACTTTTGATCAATTTAATGCATCCTTGATAAATAAACGTATTAATTTCTTTCAAAAATATATTTTTGTATGTGTCTCAGGAGTATCTGAACAAGCATCAGATCTGGCTGTCGGGTTTGTCTCAGCACACGGGTTTGGCGATGGCTACCGAGAGCATACTCAGCTTCGCGGGATACAACCGTCAAAGCACAACGCTGGGGGTGAGAAACACACCTGACCCAGAATCCCTGTTACAGACACACGTCCTGATGCTAACCAGTGCTGTGTCTTACGGTAAATGGTTACTGAGATGGTAACTGAGGTTTTTGGCCAGATTAAGGTAAGACGGTAGCGAGTCTTTAGCGGATCAGAATAAAATCATCAATTGTTTTGTAAGAAGTCTTTAGTAAAACGACTGATTTATTCCACATGCCCAATCAAATCCACTAAATTCATTACATTCAAAACATCTTGAACTGCTTTAAAATTCATAGAACATCTGAATATGTACATCATGTGAACACACAAATTGTTTATGAATAATCATTTATGCATTTATTTATACATGCAGTTGTTTATGCATTGTGACATTATTTTGGACAATTAAGCATACACAATTATAAATGTAAAGAAGTCGGATTATTAGGTAATATAAATATTAATATATTTTATTATTAATATATCATATATATTTTGATATTAATATATTTTAATATGCATTTTTTTGTACATGCTTTTATGCACTTATGCATACATTATAGCGTTATTTTTACACTTTTACACAAATCTCAATGTCAAAACATTTCAATTAATTGACATTTATTGCATTTATTTATGCACTGACAATTTTTTGAGAATTAAGCATAATTGCACACATCTAAATGTAAAAAGGCTTATTCTTATTGCTAAAAAAAAATAAAAAATAAAAAAAAATATATATATATATATATATTTATTTATTTATATATATAATATGAATATGCACTTACTTATGCATGCATTTATACAATTCTTATGAATTTAAATATAAATTTTATATATTTATGTATTTACTGCACTGGTATTTTAAGGTAATTTAAAGTCACATGATGCATTTCACAATATATAGCTTAAATCTAACCAGATATTTCAGACGTGATCCCAGCTAACACACACACTGCATTTCAGCTGTGATATTGATTATTCCTGCAATCATGCTTAATGAATATTCATTAGCACTGTTGTGTTCTTATTTAGCTCTTGTTTGTCTCTTTATTTTTTGGGCCTTTTAAACATGTTTTTTGCATGCTTTGCACAATTTTGCACAATGTCATGTGTACAGTAAATGTGTGCTGGGCATTATTTTGTCATTCACTTTATTTGTGTCGTTACATCATTGTCTCTGCTAACCGCTGGCTGCTAACTCATCTGTGTCTGTGCTGTGATTGGCTGGCGGTGGGTTGGTGGGTGTGGCCTATCGTGTGCTCCTCCCCCTCGCCCCAGGCAGCTTTTCCTCAGGTTGGTTTTGTTACTGTTGTCCTCGCTTCTTTCATTGGCTCCGTCTGGAACTCATTTATCATTTATAAACCAGTATGCATTTACAGTATATGTTCTTATCATAGCAGTAGAGCGGTAAGCTCCTGCTGATGCTCATAAGCGTTTGTCTTTATAGATTAATGGATGTATTGTAGTCAGAAATGTCATTAGTGATGTTTTAACCGGTCAGTTTCCATCATTCCCAGGTTACCCAGCTGACGGAGCGGCCCACCTGCGTGAAGAAGGACTACTCCAACTTCATGGCGTCGCTTAACCTGCGAAATCGCTACACTGGAGAGGTAATAGCTTTAGTAGGGTGTTTATGAATCTCACCAGAGTGAATTTCATACACCTCTGGTGAGATTCAACCTCTGTGAGAGTGAATCTCACCAATCATTATAAAAACATATTTCATATGACTCATATTTCACCAAACATTAAAAGAAAGAAATAAGAAAATATACAGTGAGGGGAAAAAATTATTTGATCCCTTACTGATTTTGTACGTTTGCCCAATGACAAAGAAATGATCAGTCTGTAATTTTAATGGTAGGTTTATTTGAACAGTGAGAGACAGAATAACAAAACAAATCCAGAAAAATGCATTTCAAAAAACGTATAAACTGATTTGCTTTTTAATGAGTCAAATAAGTATTTGATCCCCTATCAATCAGCAAGATTTCTGGCTCCCAGGTGTCTTTTATTCGGGTAAGGAGCTGAGATTAGGTTACCTGTATAAAATACACATGTCCACAGAAGCAATGAATCAATCAGATTCCAAACTCTCCACCATGGCCAAGACCAAAGAGCTGTCCAAGGATGTCGGGGACACGATTGTAGACCTACACAAGGATGTAATGGGCTACAAGACCATCGCCAAGCAGCTTGGTGAGAAGGTGACAACAGTTGGTGCGATTATTTGCAAATGGAAGAAACACAAAATAACTGTCAATCTCCCTCAGACTGGGGCTAACATGTAAGATCTCACCTCGTGGAGTTTCAGTGATCATGAGAACGGTGACGAATCAGCCCAGAACTACATGGGAGGATCTTGTCAATGATTTCAAGGCAGCTGGGACCATAGTCACCAAGAAAACAATTGGTAACACACTAAGGACTGAAATCCTGCAGCACCCACAAGGTTCTCCTGCTCAAGAAAGCACATGTACAGCCTGTCTGAAGTTTGCCAATGATTCAGAGGAGAACTGGGTGAAAGTGTTGTGGTCAGATGAGACCAAAAACCAGCTCTTTGGCATCAACTCAACTCGCCGTGTTTGGAGGAGGAATGCTGCCTATGACCCCAAGAACACCATCCCCACCGTCAAACATGGAGGTGGAAACATTATGCTTTGGGGGTGATTTTCTGCTAAGGGGACAGGACAACTGCACCACATCAAAGAGACGATGGACGGGGCCATGTACCATCAGGGCCAGGGCATTGAAAATGGGTCGTGGATGGGTATTCCAGCATGACAATGACCCAAAACACACAGCCAAGGCAACAAAGGAGTGGCTCAAGAAGAAGCACATCAAGGTCCTGGAGTGGCCTAGCCAGTCTCCAGACCTTCATCCCATAGAAAATCTGTGGAGGGAGCTGAAGGTTCGAGTTGCCAAACGTCAGCCTCAAAACCTTAATGACTTGGAGAGGATCTGCAAAGAGGAGTGGGCCAAAATCCCTCCTGAGATGTGTGCAAACCTGCTGGCCACCTACAAGAAACGTCTGACCTCTGTGATTGCCAACAAGGGTTTTGCCACCAAGTACTAAGTCATGTTTTGCCAAGGGGTCAAATACTTATTTCACTCATTAAAATGCAAATCAATTTGTAATATATTTTTTGTTATGTTATGTATTTTTTGTTATTCTGTCTCTCGCTGTTCAAATAAACCTACCATTAAAATTATATACTGATCATTTCTTTGTCAGTAGGCAAACGTACAAAATCAGCAGGGGATCAAATAATTTTTTCCCTCATTGTATGTTTTTGTAATTTTGCATAAAGAAAATAAAGTTTTGTTTTTATGATAAAGAAGAAACTTTTTATTTATTTTTTATTCATTGATTTATGCAAATTTTTATTTTTGTGCATGTTTATTTGTGTTTTATGCACTTATTTGTGCACCATTGTACTAATGCATTTATTTATGCATGTACTTAGATATTTATGCAGTTTGTGAATTTGTGGCGTTTATCCATAGATTTATTCATGCACTTATTTATACTTTTTAAAAAATGTTCTACAATTATGCATTTTTTTTTTATTTATGGACTATTTGTGCATTTATTTATGGGCTTACTTATGCATTTATTTATGGACTTATGCATTTATTTATGCATGTATTTATACTAGTGCTGTGATTTAATCGCATCCAAAATAAAAGTTTTTGTTTATATAGTATATGTGTGTGTACTGTGTATATTTATTATGTATATATAAATATGCACATGCATGTATATATTTAAGAAAAATGTTACGTTTATATATTAACTATATTTATATATAATATAAATTATATGAATATAAATATATATACAAGTAAATAAATGTAAATATTTTCAAAATATAATGTTTTAAGATTTCTGGGATGCTGCAGTTTGCCGAAGTGACACACAGCGAGTCAAACCTCAGCAAACTGATGGTTTCTCAAATGAGTGATGCTCTGGGCGCCAAAGACTCGGACGCATTTATACAGAACATGTTCAAGATGACTGCGCTGCTCATTAGCACTAAAGGTAGCGCCCAGTCGATCATATGGACCGTTTTGAATGCAGATCATGTTTGAGTGACACACAAACGTCTCTGTCTCAGAATGGGATCTTCAGCTGCTTCATCACCTCTGCTGGTCTCCTCTGAAGATGTTCACGGAGCAGGGCATGGAGACGGCCATCGCCTGCTGGGAGTGGCTGCTCGCTGCCCGTAATGGAGTTGAAGTCCAGGTAAGACTCTGAATGCAGGATTATAACCGCATCATGTGCTGTGAGGTCGCAGCGCTCATTGCATGTGTGTGTAGTTCATGCGTGAGATGGCGGGCGCCTGGCAGATGACCATCGAGCTGAAGATGGGCTTGTTCTCGGAGACGGAGTCAGAGGCCGATCCTTTAGCTGCTTCAGAAGAGAGTCAGCCGCTGCCCCGTCCACCCAACGTCACGCCGCATTCGCTCTGGATCGAGGTCTGTATCACACATAAAAGCACACTGCCATAATACTCTAATACATACTATATGCAGCATAAAAAGTAAGCGTTGTCAAACGATTAATCGCATCCAAAATAAAAGTTTTTGTTTACATAATAGATGTGTTTGTATTGTGTGTATATATAAATACACATATAGCATATAGTTTTAAAAATATTTACATGTATATATTTATATTCATATAATTTATATCATACATAAATATATTTAATATACATGCATGTGTGTGTATTTATTTATATATATAACAAAAACTTTTATTTTTGATGCGATTAATTGTTTGACTGCACTAGTATGTATATTGTGTAAACAGTCTCAAGTCAATGTTATTTATATATAGTTGTCATAAGTTTACATAAATCTTGCAGAATCTGCATAATATTTTTTTAGAATAAGAGGGAACATAAAAATTGCATTTCGTTTTTTTTATTTAGTACTGCCCAAGAATGCAGCACACTACGTCAAAGCAGTAGTTAATGACCCTCAGGCCATCCAAGATGTTTTTCTTCATCAGATTTGTAGAAATGTCTCAGCAATGGATGCTCTGCAGTGAATGGGTGCCGTCAGAATGAGAGTCCAAACAGCTGATAAAAACATCACAATATTATCCACAAGCAATCCACACCACTCCAGTCCATTAATTAACATCTTTTGACGAGAAAAGCTGTGTTTGTAAGAATCAAATCCAACATTAAGATATTTTTAACTTCAAACCTTTGCTTCCTGCTAAAATATCCATAATCCCTAATAACGCTTCCTCCTGTGAAAAAGTCCGTCTCCTGTTGTCTCTCACATCAAAATCCAGCCACATATTTATTTAGAGCTGTTTTGGCTTGTAAATGGTGCTTGATCTGTGCAGATTTCTCTACTGATTTTAAACATTTTTGTTTTAGGACATTTTTGGTTGAACTATTCCTTTAAGATCCAGGGGTTGAAAACTTTTGAACAGTATGATGAGTGTAAATTGTTTCTATTTTGTCTTCTGGGAAACATGTATAGCTTACAAAGGGCAGTACTAAATGGAATAAACAAGAACAATTTATAGCAGTCATCTCGTTCAAAAGTTTTCAGCCCCTAGCTCTTAATGCATCATGTTGCTTTCTACATCATCAGTGAATGTTTTCACACTTTATAATTGTTTTGAGTTCCTCAGCTGTTCTCAGTTTGAAAATATGGGTCTCAAAATCATATTCACTGTTAGAAAGATGCAGAATAGCTATGCTGGAAACCAAAGAATGTGCAGGACCTGGAGGATTTTATTTTTCAGAAACTCTCTTTCTCAGCATGATCACATCATTATATTCTTCATATGAGTGATTGTTACTGTGTGTGTGTGTGTGTGTGTTTAGTTTCTAGTGCAGAGGTTTGAAATC
Organism: Barbus barbus; assembly: GCF_936440315.1. Taxonomy (NCBI): domain Eukaryota; kingdom Metazoa; phylum Chordata; class Actinopteri; order Cypriniformes; family Cyprinidae; genus Barbus; species Barbus barbus. The sequence continues at coordinate 28,988,737 of NC_136757.1, forward strand.
GCTAAGTACTGCAGTGCGGATCAGGTGGAGATCTTCACCAGTGTCCTGCAGAGGGGGCTATCTCTCAGCGTTGGTGGACCCAAGAGCTGCCTAAACCGCCACGTAGCTGCTATAGGACCCCGATTCAGGTGATGCTTTAGACACACTGAACACTGTGGGGACAAACATATAATTGAAACCCATTAAAACTACAATGTTTAATCCACTATGCCATTTAAGTGCAATATCATGCATTCTTTGTTAATAGGCTTTCATTCTGTTGGCAAGGCTTCAAAACCAATTTTTTTTTTTTTTCACCTGATGGCACCATTTTCTTATGTTTTGCTTATGGAGCAAACTCTACCCTTTTTTTCTGCTTCTACTGGGGAAAAAAAGGCATGGGTGTATTGGTATGGGTATCAGAGTGTGCTTTGTATGTGAGTACTGAAAAAAATTGTCACGTCACAAAAAATAATGCATCAAAATTAGTGTTAAAAAATGCAAAAAAAATAAAAATGCTTAGCGTTTAGTATGCGGAAATTACTATGCATGGCATTACGTAATCAAACTGGCATTTAAATTGTTTAAAACTGAAAAAAAATTAGTAAGTTATGATCAGGGCTGATGTTGCTTAAAAGATCTATATTTTATTGTCATTTTTTTATTTTTTGACATGGATATTTTTGTAATCTAATGACCTCTGTGTAGCTTTTAGAAATTGACACACAAGGGTTAATAAAATGCAGAAGTGTTGTTATGTGTGGGGAATTAGACAAAACAAGTTAAAAGCAGTTTATCAGTTTGTTTATACATTTTTATGCATTATAAAATCAAGACTTTACATTGGTTGTCTTAGCATGAAAAACAAACAGAAACATATGTGTAATTGTTTTATGCAACTTGAGCAGATCTAAATGTAATGCTGCAATCAACACTTTTCATTCATTTTCACCGCTCACTTTAATGATTTTGAGGTGCATTATTTTTCATTTTGGTGGCATTTTTTTCTACAAGCTCCTGTTTATTTACGACCCTGTCAAATAGTGAAATAATATTGATAAAACTGTCAATACAAGTGTCATTTATATTACTACAAAAATGAATATTTATTTTATTTATTTCATATTTAGCACACATTTCAGAATTATAATAGTAGTAATAATCAATATTTAGTATTTGGTGTTGTGTATATATAATGTACTAGTGTTGTGTGTGTGTGTGTGTGTGTGTGTTTCAGGCTGCTGACTCTCGGTCTCACTCTTCTTCATGCTGATGTGGTCACTAACGCCACCATCCGTAACGTCCTGAGAGAGAAGATCTACTCTACTGCCTTTGATTACTTCAGGTGTGAACATCAGCACAAAACAGGAGGCATATTTAGTTTCTTATGATGAATAAATGTAATTTGTGTGTGTGTGTGTGTGTGTGTGTGTGTTCAGTGTGGCTCCACGGTTCCCCACGCAGCCGGAGAAACGCCTGCGTGAAGACATCAGCATCATGATCAAGTTCTATGCGTGTCTGCTGTCGGATAAGAAATATCTCACCGCCACTCAACTCGTCCCACCAGGTGAACAGACCCCATCATAGCGCATGTCTGTGATCTTCAGCCCAAATCCACTTTATAGGTGTAATGTTAATGGTGTATTTGTTTAGTTTGTGATATGAAGCTACCTCAGCAGTGTCCTTCCCAATTCTTATACATTTTAGTTTAATTTGGGCTCAAGCATCAAGGACTGCAATGGAAATAAGTTTTTAACTTGCTATCTTTGACGAATGACTACTTTTGTATTTCGAATTAATTGATAAGCTACTTAGAATGTTTTTTTTACAAGCTCTTTTGTAACATTACAGGACCAAAAATTAACACTTTATTTCATGCATTCATATGGATTTTAACCTAAAATATTGCTGTTGAAAGAATGGGCTAATCAGCATGTTATTTGTTCACTAACAATAATAAACTAAACGTTTTTTGACAATGACAAAGCTACTTGTCCCGGTTCTGCCTCCTGCATGATCAGCGTTTGATGTACTGGTTCTTGTATTGTATGTTTACGATGCTGATGTTATCTGTGCTGTCAGATCCTCAGGACGTGTCGGTGAACAGTCTGTCTGTGATGGCGGGGACGGACTCCAGGAGCAGTCTGGACGCGGCTATGGGCTCCAGACAGCCGGCCACACAGGGCTGGATCAACACATACCCACTGTCCAGCGGCGTCTCCACGCTCTCCAAGAAATCAGGTCCTCACACAGCATTTATTTCTCCCTTTATATCATGTTTTGGGCTTTTGGATTTCTGTTTGTAAGTGCAAAGGGGATGGGAGAATCTTTAACACTCACTGTTATTATGGCATCTTTCCTTCTCTTTGTCTTCATACTAAAATAAAATATGCTGGCAGTCAAACATTTGAACACATCTACTCATTCTGTATTGGGATTATTTGCCATGTGTTTGATTAACAGAGAAGTGATAAACTCAGTAACGTAAATGGAAATCAGGGAATGATGCAGCATGTGACATGCGTCAAAACATTTATTTCTATAGCACTTTATACAGTAATAATAATAATAAATAATGTTTTATTTTTATAGCACCTTTCAATAACCCAAGAACGCTTTACAAAATTATACAAGCAATTGGCAAACAAAATACACCAGACAATCAGAGGGGACATTCAGACAAACAAGTGTTGCCAACAAAGAACTACAGATAATTAACAACAAGAGGTCATGCAATCTTATGATGAACATCAATTATGTCAAGAAGGTGGTCATGTGTCATACAGACAGAAGTTGAGAAATTGAGAAGCAGAGAGGTAAACGAGTTATTTAGAGAACGAACTGAATAGATGAGTTTTAAGTTCAGATTTAAAGGTCTGGCGAGAGGAGGCAGCACGAATAATATGGGGGAGCTTATTCCATAGCCTAGGGCCTATAATACAGAAAGCCCTACCACCCACTGTAGAGAGTTTATACTTGGGCACAACAAGCAAGTTATCCTTGCTAGATCTGAGAGTCCGTGCAGGAACATATGGTTGCACTAACTTGACTAGGTATTGAGGTGCGAGGCCGTGATGGGCCTTATAAACTAAAACTAAGAGTTTGAACTGAATACGTTTGGCCACAGGAAGCCAGTGAAGTTGGTGAAGGATGGGAGTGATATGTGCAGATTTTTTATTAAATGTAAGGGCTCGAGCAGCAGAGTTTTGTACCATTTGGAGATTATTAATAATTTTGGCAGGTAAACCGCTATATAATAGTTTCAGCATCTCCAAAATTAAGTGAGGGACGTATACAAACAATATTCCGCAATTGGTAAAAGCATGATTTAACAATCTGACCAATATGTGAATCAAAGCATAACGCAGAGTCAAACAACACAACACACAGTTGTTGAGGGCCTAATCTTGACACCCATTGATATCTATGAAGATGTCATGTTGGGAGGAGCTCTGAGATTTAGGGCCAGCGAGCAGGATTTCAGTTTTGTCTGCATTTAGTTGTAAAACGTTATCTGATATCCAGGTTTTAAGTTCTTGAAGACAGGAAACGATAGAAAGGGGTGGACAAACTGAATTGGGTTGAACCGTAAAATAGATTTGAATATTATCCGCGTAACTGAAAATTGAGACCATAACGTCTGATGATCTGACCCAGTGGCAGCACGTAAATGAGAAATAAGAGTGGACCAAGTACAGAACCTTGGGGTACACCACAGGAAATAGTGACAGTGGGAGATCTATTCTTATCTATTCTAACGAATTGCTGTCGATCCGATAGATATGAAGTTAGCCACTGAAGAGCAGCACCAGTGATGCCTATAGCAGATAGTACAAATTGTTTCATTGCTTCACAGGAATGAACAGGAAAATAAGTGTTAATGTTGTAAAATGAATCAGTTATGAAATGTTTATTCATATATTATACATGTAATTAAATGATCATATTTTAAATATTTTATTATATTTATAATTAAATAATTATATAATTAATACAATATAATAATGATCTTTACTTGCAGATTAATTATTAAAATGTATAAAAGTTATTGTGAAGTAATAAAATAAATTATAAATTAAATGTTATTAAATTAATAGTGTTAATATATAAAAGAATAAGTTCTGTAATCACAATTAATCATAGTTCTGAATTTCAGGTTTTTTTTTTTTAGCATTTTCATTTTCATTCCTTTTGCAGTTAGAATATTTTAATATATAAATAATAATGGTAACACTTTAGATTAGATGTAAGAGTTTTCCCTCAATAAACCCTCAATAAAATATTTATCAAAAATATGATAATGCAGAATAAGGCATTAATGTGTGCTTTATAAGTACTAATAAAAAGCTAATATACTAGTAATATGCATGATAATAAGCAATAGTGTAGTGTTTCCTAATCTGAAGAGTTAGCATAATATTCTTTTGATTTTAAATACTTTTAAGTCATCCTGCAGCTATCTTGGAAGTTTTCTGAGGTTATTTTAGGTCTGCTTTAGGTTTTTAGGATCATGAGAAACATGAGTCACATGTGTCCAAACGTTTCACTGCTAATGTACAGGTGCATCTCAATAAATTAGAATGTCGTGGAAAAGTTAATTTATTTCAGTAATTCAACTCAAATTGTGAAACTCGTGTATTAAATAAATTCAATGCACACAGACTGAAGTAGTTTAAGTCTTTGATTCTATTAATTGTGGTGATTTAGGCTCACATTTAACAACAACCCACCAATTCACTATCTCAACAAATTAGAATACTTCATAAGACCAATAAAAACACATTTTTAGTGAATTGTTGGCCTTCTGGAAAGTATGTTCATTTACTGTATATGTACTCAATACTTGGTAGGGGCTCCTTTTGCTTTAATTACTGCCTCAATTTGGCGTGGCATGGAGGTGATCAGTTTGTGGCACTGCTCAGGTGGTATGGAAGCCCAGGTTGCTTTGATAGCGGCCTTCAGGTCATCTGCATTGTAGGGTCTGGTGTCTCTCATCTTCCTCTTGACAATACCCCATAGATTCTCTATGGGGTTCAGGTCAGGCGAGTTTGCTGGCCAATCAAGCACAGTAACACCATGGTCATTGAACCAGCTTTTGGTACCTTTGGCAGTGTGGGCAGGTGCCAAGTCCTGCTGGAAATTGAAATCAGCATCTCCATAAAGCTTGTCAGCAGAAGGAAGCATGAAGTGCTCTAAAATTTCCTGGTAGATGGCTGCGTTGACTGTGGACTTCAGAAAACACAGTGGACCAACACCAGCAGATGACATGGCAGCCCAAATCATCACTGACCGTGGAAACTTCCCACTGGACTTCAAGCAACATGGATTCTGTACCTCTCCACTCTTCCTCCAGACTCTGGGACCTTGATTTCCAAATTAAATGCAAAATTGAAAAGAGGACTTTGGACCACTAAGCAACAGTTCAGTTCTTTTCCTCCACAGCCCAGGTAAGACTCTTCTGACGTTGTCTCTGTTTCAGAAGTGGCTTGGTAGCCCTTTTCCTGAAGACGTCTGAGCGTGGAGACTCTTGATGCACTGACTCCAGCTTCAGTCCACTCCTTGTGAAGCTCTCCCAAGTGTTTGAATCAGCTTTGCTTGACAGTATTCTCAAGCTTGCGGTCATCCCTGTTGCTTGTGCACCTTTTCCTACCCAAATTCTTCCTTCCAGTCAACTTTGCATTTAATATGCTTTGATACAGCACTCTGTAAACAGCCACAGCTTTCAGTAATGACCCTCTGTGACTTATCCTCTTTGTGGAGGGCGTCAATGTTCATCTTCTGGATCATTGCCAAGTCAGCAGTCTTCTCCATTATTGTGGTTTCAAAGAACAAGAGATACCCTGAATTTATACTGTAGAGATGGTCATTAATTGAAACTCAAATGTAAATATTCTAATATTTTGAGATACTGATTTTTGACTTTCATGAGATGTAAGCTCTAATCATCAAAATTAAAACAAAAAACTTTTGAAATGTTTTACTTTACATGTAATGAATCTGAAATATATGAAAGTTTCACTTTTTGAAATAACTTACAAGAAAAAATTTACTTTTTCACGACATTCTAATTTATTGAGATGCACCTGTACATTGTTTTTTTTAGTTTAGTTTTTTTGTTGTTGGGGTTTTGTTTTTGCTGACGATTCACTCACAATCATAACAGCAAGATTTTCTTCATCATTTGACCTTCTCTTATATTAAATTCTATTAAATCTCTTGTAGGTCTGTTAAAGAAGACGAACAGAGGAACTCAGCTGCATAAATACTTCATGAAGCGCAGAACGCTGCTGCTGGCCCTTCTGGTGAGATTATAGTTATTAGTTTTCAGATGAATAAAATGTTAGTAAGATGAATATGTGCCTTAGTGTTAGTATGTGTTGTTAGGCCAGTGAGGTGGAGCGTCTGACCACCTGGTACAATCCTCTGGGCAGCCAGGAGCTGCAGATCTCTGCGGAGCAGTCTGTGGAGACCAGCATCACCAACTGGAGATCAAAATACATCAGCCTGACCGAGAAACAGTGGAAGGACAACGTCAATCTAGCGTGGAGCATCTCTCCGTACCTCGCCCTACAGCTGCCGGCCAGGTGAGGGACTCCGTCTGAGACGTTTACATTGTATTTTATGTGTTTGGTGACTTATATTGCATTCAAGGTACTCTATGATTTTTTTTTAAGAAATTAGTAAACTGGATCATCAGTCAACTGTTAACATCCCTCAACCTGATAATTCAATTCAAGTTTGTTTGTATAGCACTTTTTACGATACAAATCGTTGCAAAGCAGCTTTATAGGAAATTATTAACCAATAGAGACATAATTAGCGTAGCTGCTGGTCTGCAGTACAAGATTATAAGATGCATTATGTGAATGCTTGGCTAAAGAGATGTGTCTTTAATCTAGATTTAAACAGAGAGAGTGTGTCTGAACCCCGAATGTTATCAGGAAGGCTATTCCAGAGTTTGGGAGCCAAATGTGAAAAAGCTCTACCTCCTTTAGTGGACTTTGCTATCCTAGGTACTACCAAAAGTCCAGAGTTTTGCGACCTTAGGGAGCGGGTTGGATTGTAGCGTGGGAGAAGACAAGTTAGGTACGCAGGAGCTAAACCATTTAGGGCCTTATAGGCAAGTAATAATATTTTGTAACTGATACAGAATTAATGATAAGTTTGCAAGCAATGCATGAAAGCACAGATAAAACTTCAGACACCAAACATGTCACCAGTCTTGCTATACAATATTTAACAGGTTCAAGAACACAGAAGCCATTTTCTCAGAAGTGACCCGCCTGGTTCGTCTGGACCCGGGGGCCGTCAGTGACGTTCCTGAGGCTGTGAAGGTGAACGTCCAGAACACAACATGACCAAATGATCAAATAGTTAGCACATTATTGTCATTTTATAAAGATCCAGTTTATATTATGAAAAATCCATACTATAATTATTAGTAAAATATATGGTTCCTATTGTTACATTTTACATTAAATTTCTTTAGTACTATACTCTTAGATTTATTTATTTAAACCTATTTTATTTATTTTAACCTATTAAATACATTAACCATTTAAATGAATTGGTTAAAATAAATAAAATGACATTTAAAAATGAGGTTAAAGTTAAATAAATATTTGCAATGAAATAAATAAAAATTTTATTGACCTCACCTAAATAAACAATAATAAATAATACATTTTTCAAAATGTATCTTAATCTTTCCCCTGGTTTCACAGACAAGGCTTAAGCCTAGTCCTAGACTCAAATGTAAATCTGAGCTGTTTCAGCTGAAAGAAACTTGCACTGACTGATCTTAAAACATGCCAGTGCCTTTGTTCTGACTTAGGATGCACCCCAGTAATGTTTTTTTCTAAGGCATGTTTATAAAAATTACTAATATCCTAACTGAACTATGGCCTAATCCTGGTTTAGGCTAAACCTTGTCTATGAAACTGGGACTAAATGTATTAAATTATATGAATCACTTTTATTTTTTTTATTGTAGTCTGATTAATTATTCATTATAAGTTCTTTTAAAAATGTATTTTAATGATTTGTTTGTTTATGAAATATAAATATAATAATTGCATAAATTCAAATATGTAGATCTATGCTGCCTGTTGTCTGCATCGGTGACTGTAAAGGTGTGTTTTCTGCTGTAGTTTCTGGTGACGTGGCACACGATCGACGCTGATTCTCCTGAGTTGAGTCATATCTTGTGTTGGGCTACGGCTGATCCTCCCACGGGACTCTCGTATTTCTCCAGCATGTATCCGCCGCATCCGCTGACCGCTCAGTACGGCGTCAAAGTCCTGCGCTCCTTCCCTCCTGTACGCAGCACCTGTCGTGTCACTAATGTTATTATCTCAGATCAGTTTGAGTGCTTTTATTAATGCATATTTCTCTCTCATATTTTCAACAGGATGCTATTCTGTTTTACATCCCACAAATTGTTCAGGCCCTCCGTTATGATAAGGTATAGTGTGTGCATGTGCAAACTCAAATAATGGCAAAATGATTTGCATGCGCAGAGTAAGAATTGAAAAGGCATGCAATCATTTGAATGATTTTAGCAAGTATAATTCATGTGTTGTGTGCAGGCCATATTTTGCATTTCTTGGTTTTCTCTGCTCTGTCAGGTGAGTGCACTAATAATACTGTTGTGTAGATGGGGTATGTGAGAGAATATATCCTGTGGGCGGCACAGAAATCTCAGCTTCTGGCACATCAGTTCATCTGGAACATGAAGACCAACATCTACACAGATGAGGAGGGACACCAGAAAGACCGTAAATACTGCTCCTCTTCACTATCATGAGCTGTTTGCACCAAGAACGATTACAATATTAGCATCCACACAAACAAATAATAATATTCTGCTCATTCTGAGTATTCTGTAGGTTTGTGGTCTGCCACTTTAAATGCTCTTTAGAGTTGGCATGAAATGGAAATTCACCTACGTATTTTATAAATGCATATTGTAGATCTCAGCAATTCACCCAGGCATACGTTTCATTTGGAAAAATGTCCAGCTTGAGATGCTATTGTAGTTTTTAATTAATATTTTAATATTCAATATTTGTAATATTTTTCATTTATTGTTTTATATTTTATTTAATATTTAATTGTTTTAATAATTTGAAAAATGTGTCATTAATATTTTAGCTTTTATTTTTAGCTTCATTTTAATTATAGTGTTGATTTTAATTTAAATTTGAGTAATTTTGTGTTTGTCATTTAATTTTTTTTTGTCTATATAGTTTTTATTCCATTTTTATTTTTCATTATTTTAGCACATCATGAGAAATGCTGCTTTGGTAACTAACTGAAATAAAATGTTTTATTTATTTGTTTATTATTATTTACATTTTTCAATAATCTGTTACACTTGGATGTACGTCACAATACAGAAGACAAGAAAGTTGGATGTATTCTGTCAATGTTTTCATTGTTCATCATCTGGGAAAATTGTTCTGAACATTATTCCAGTTGCATTGAGTTGTTATTGTAATAGTTGTGGAGTCTGCTATTCATTTAGAGTTAGTGATCTTTAAAACTTCATTGCTTTAAGCTATTGTTCTTAAATGGCCCTTGAGAGCCAGTGCTTTTTGCTGATGTTTGCTGATATTTATGTGTTTTGTAGCTGATATCGGGGATCTTCTGGAGCTGCTGGTTGAGGAGATCATCGGTTCTCTCTCGGGTCCAGCTAAAGATTTCTACCAGCGCGAGTTTGACTTCTTCAACAAGATCACCAATGTCTCAGCCATTATAAAGTACTGGGAACATCTCATCTACTGCATCTCCTGTTTCAGTCTCAAGATGCTGCTGATTCTCCATCATGTTCATGTTCAGTCTAAAGCTTGAAGCTGAAATCTCCTCTGTGCTTTTCGTATTTCAGGCCGATTCCTAAAGGCGACGAGCGGAAGAGAGCGTGTCTGCAAGCCCTGTCTGATATCAAAGTCCAGCCAGGTCTGAGTGTATCTTCATGATCAGATCGGTGACTGATATTACAGCCTCTTTTAATGATTTGAATGACTTTTGTTCTGTTTCTCAGGCTGTTATCTGCCCAGTAACCCTGAAGCTATAGTGCTGGACATTGATTATAAATCAGGAATGCCAATGCAGAGGTACGGTCAGCGCTCATACGGTGCCATATGTGTGTTTGATACACAATAAAACATGCATCTGTGTGTGTTTCCCCCTCAGTGCTGCCAAAGCGCCGTATCTGGCCAAATTCAAGGTGAAACGCTGTGGAGTGAGTGAACTGGAGAAAGAGGGTACACAGACTATTACAACTATTACATAATTCTCTAATTCCTGAAGAAAATAGCAGAGCTTGCAAGACAGCTGACGTGTTTTTGATGAAGTGATGTAAGAACAGGTGAAAACCCACATAATGAAGAGAAGGAGAGACAGATTGATAGTAATACACAATACTATGGAAGCTGGTTTCCACCACAGAATATAAAAAAAAAGGAAATTGAAATGTTTAGTGTTTATATCTTTTAATTCTGTTTTATCTTCTAAGAATTTTGAGATATAATCTCGGAATTGCAAGAAAAAAATCAGAATTCTGAGTTAAAATCTTGCAATTCTGTTTTTTTTTTTCTACCAGCGTGGAATTAAAAAAAAATAAAAATAAAAGGTAATTGCAATATTTTATCTAAGAAATTAGTTTTTTTCTTCTCGGTGGTGAGTTTATATCTCACAATTCAGACTTCTCAGAATAACAGGGATATATCTCGCGATTCACAAGGAAAACAATGTTAGAAAAAATAGTGATATGAAAAAGTAATTTACCTTTTTTTGTTTTTTATCACATGGTGGAAACAACCCATACAAAACAGATAAATCAATGAAAGAACAAAATGGAATAATCAGTTTTTAATATGCAAATTGATGACAGAACGAAAAGACCATGCATAAGTATCTGAAATGAAGCTTTAATAAAAATACATGTCGTAATAAAAACTCTTGTGTTTGTAGGTTTGCTGTGTCGCTCAGACTCGCTGGACGAAGCTCAGAGTGGAGAAGAAGCACAGAAGATCTGCTGGCAGGCGGCTATCTTTAAGGTCGGAGACGACTGCAGACAGGTATCAGATTCACATTTCTGTTTTACTGCTTTGTTTTTGCTGTACACTTTCACATCTATGTTCAAAAATGGGGATGACAGTTAAAGGGTTAACTGATGTAATAAATCTGATAAATGGAAAAAGTATATGATTTAAAATAAAATGATGTATAAGTGGAAAATGTTTGATTTAGTGATTCAGAAGTTTTTTCTTTAATATTTTTTTTTTTTTTTAATTTATTAATTTTTCTCTCTCCAGGATATGTTGGCGTTGCAGATCATCGGTCTGTTTAAGAACATTTTCCAGCTGGTGGGACTCGATCTGTTTGTTTTTCCATATAGAGTAGTAGCTACAGCACCAGGGGTGAGTTATTTTATATTGTTTTAATGTTACATTTTATTATAATTTTTTTCATGTTTATTATTTAATATTATTTTTAATTTAATAAAAAAAAAATATTTTGCTGGCTGGCATCAGACTGTTTTTTTACTTATTTATTTTAATTTTTTTGTCCCTCACCTATTTTTAATGATCATTTATCATTTATTTCAGGCAGGTTTAGTTTTGGTATTGGGAATTATGCTTTCATGATTGTCCTTGTCTGATTTAGTCCAAACCATCCCTCTGCAAACTACAGAAAAACACATCTTGTTCTCCGTAGTGACTGTGCTACTGACCATTTCTCTGTGGCTAAACTTACGACTAATAAAAAAAGACATCAGGACAGCCCATGATTATTGATTGTGAATCTCAGTGAAGCAGCGCATGATCATTACCTGAAAGGACAGACACACACATCTCACTCCTTCTATTGCATATTAATTCACTTTATTACATTCGTCTGTTTGTGTGCTGCCTCTGATCTGATGTGTAATATATATGAGAGTGAATCTGAGAGAAATGAGTTCCTGCAGGTGTGACGCCAGTTTAGTGTGAAGTGTGAAGGTCCTGTGTGTTTCTCACAGTGTGGCGTTATCGAGTGCATCCCAGACTGTAAGTCCAGAGATCAGCTGGGACGACAGACAGATTTCGGGATGTATGATTATTTCCGGAACCAGTACGGAGACGAATCCACTCTGGCCTTCCAGAAGGTGAGAAAAGCCAGTGTTTCTAAACCAGTCCATCAGGGGGAAATCATGACTTAAAAACATTTAAAATCATACACTAAGCTTAGACTGAAATAGTCTGAAACTACAAATCAGTATATTTCCTATAATTTTTGTCAGTTTAATATTTTTTATTTTCACTAATTAATTAATTCCTTCATTCTGAAGATCCAGACATGGTAAACTTGGATGTACGAGGAAGCCTATTTTAAAAGTGTGTGTTCTAGACCTGGAGAAGTGATGTAAAGTAAAAATAGCAATGCCAGAAGTTCTAAACCTGTCCACTAGAGGGACCAACGTGACTGAAAATGATTAAAAATCATACAATGCAAACATTAAAATAAGCTACTAATCCATTTTTTTTATTTTGTTTTAGGGTCAAAAATATATAATCAGCTAGAAATTGAGTTAAAAAAAATCACCAATGACTGTAAAATCATGCAGATTCAGTAGTTAAAAAGGGTGTGAACCATGTTTTTTTTTTACTTTACAGAAATTAGGAGTGCCCATAGATTTAAAAAAAGTTTTTAAAACAAAACTAGAGCTTGGGGCATTTAAATATGATACGTTTTGCGTTACAATTTTCATTTATATCATGCATTTTACATTTACATTAATGCATGTAGCAGACATTTATATCCAAAGTGAAGAATTAAGGCCTTAGAGTCAAAAGCTTTGAGAAACGTTTTTTTTTTAAATGTTTTTGCTCAGTGTCTCTCTCTCATGTGTCTCCATCAGGCGAGGTATAACTTCATCCGTAGCATGGCTGCGTACAGTCTGCTGCTGTTCCTGCTGCAGATCAAGGACAGACACAATGGAAACATCATGCTGGACAGACATGGACACCTCATCCACATCGGTGAGACATCCAACAGTAAACCTCTCTGTTCTGTGTTTGTCATGTGTGTTTCTAATGTGTGTGTGTGTGTGTGTGTGTGTGTGTGCGTTTCAGATTTCGGCTTCATGTTTGAGAGTTCTCCGGGTGGGAATCTGGGCTGGGAGCCGGACATCAAACTGACTGATGAGATGGTGATGATCATGGGCGGGAAGATGGAGGCCACGCCCTTCAAGTGGTTCATGGAGATGTGTGTGCGCGGATACCTGGCCGTCAGGTGAGAAGTGTGTGTGTGTGTGTGTGTGTGTGTGTTAGAAACTGAGAGACTGAATGAATCTCTGTTACGCTGCAGGCCGTACATGGATGCTGTGGTTGCCTTGGTAACGCTGATGCTGGATACAGGATTGCCCTGCTTCCGCGGTCAGACCATCAAACTGCTCAAGTGAGTTCAAAACAGTGGTCCAGGGGATGCACATGAGATTTATATTTGATTCATATTGGAAAACATATATTGGAAAACGAGCTATGGATTTGAATGGCATTATTACTGACTTTTTAAAATAATAAACACAAATCAATATTCATATACATATATTTTATGAACATGGAAAATTAATGAGTTAAAAAGTTGAGTTACAGTACAGAATTAATAAAGCAGCATAACAGATAGTTAGAAAATCTCCAGAAACACACACGTTAATGAGATTAATTATGAATGTGATTTATGTGATTAATGGGTTTTTTTTTTTTTTTTTTTTTTAAGACTTCCTTGACTCTAAATTGAATATTAGGCATTGTTTTTAAGTTTGTCCTTGAAAAATATTGGAAATTTGATCAAATATCAAAATGCCATTTTTTGTAACCGTTATTTTTATTTGTATATTATTTTTAAAAAATTATTTATTTAATTAGTTATTTTGTAAAGATAATAGTTAAATTATTGTATGCAATTAATTAAAATATTATGATTATTTCAAATGTATTACTTTAGTTTGTCATTAATTTACCCTTTGATGTTGATATGGTTTTAAATGATGGATGGATGGATGGACAGATAGGTAAAAATAGACATAATTAATTAATAGTTTGTTGATTTGTAGTGAATCTTGTGTGTTGTAGGCAGCGTTTTAACCCTGGAGTGAGTGAGAAGGAAGCAGCAGCTTTTATCATCAAAGTCATTCAGAACTGCTTCCTGAGCAGCAGGTCAGTGTCTCTCACACACATTAATGCATGGCGTTTCCTGACTGGTTTTAATGTAAAACGCTGTGCTTATAATATGAAATATTTTTGTTTGTTCCAGGAGCAAAACATATGACATGATCCAGTACTATCAGAACCAGATCCCCTACTGAAGGCCAGAGAAACCTGAGTGTGTGTGTGTTTCTCTCTTAATGCTAAACTGCACTGCTGTCTCGGTCTGGTGTGTTTGAGCACTTTATACACCTGAAATGTGTTTGCATGGGTTTCTACGCACTGATATCAGCACTTATGAGCCGTTTTCTGCACACGTCACACTGTCTGCTGCATGATGGGTTCAACTGTAAACATTACAAAATCACTTTGTGCCATTTTGATATGATTTTATTGTCAGTCTTAAATAATTTCCAGATAAATCATGTAGTTTGTAAACTACAGCAGACGTGTTTATGGACGTGAACGCCCTGGACTGCGGACAAATATCATATTTCAGAGGTGACAAATTTACACATTAATGCACAAACTAAGAAAAATCAGTATTTGATTATGTTTATTATGATGTAATGGAGGAGAGATGTTTGAAAAGTGTTTCTTGGCAGTGTTTCCAGCTCTGAATATGTTCATATTTCTGAATCACTGCTTGTTTTGCAGTATATGACTGTTTATTGATCAGTTGATCGTATAGTGTGACTAATCTTTGTTTGCTCGTTTGTAAGCATTAATTTTATGCCCCTCTTTCTATTCTATTCTATTATTTATTCTGTGTATGATATTTAATAAATGCCCACAGTAGTTGCCTGTTATAATGCTTATTTACTGGCATTTTGTCCATGTGATAATATTACATTTAATGTAAAAATGAGTGAGTCTACAATATTAATGCATTCAGTATCAAACTCATTTGAGCTTCACAATCGCTTCTTTTAATCAGTCGATCTTAGAACAGATTTTTTTACATTTTAAGGTTTTACGAGTTCAACTTAATAGAAGGCAGAATATTAACTGAATAACTGAAAGCATTTACTTTTTATTAGGTTGGGAAGCACAATTTTTACTTAAGTTACTGTATTTGTAGCTCGTTTGAACCAACTGCATGTTTTCATATGATTTCAATTGACATGATCTGTGAATATTTCACCTTCTGTGTTCTTTTGTTAAGAGCAATATCTGATATTTCCCTAATACTGTTGTTATTTGACCAAAAGTGATAAATGTGCATTTATTTATTTATTTCAATGTTTGGAGAACATCACATCCTTTTCTTCAAAGAAGATGAAAACTATTTTAGTGTAGTTCTTCTGATGTCAAATCACTGGCATCAGATCTATGTGACTTTCTGGCACATACTCAGATGGCGTGCGGCCAGGAATGACTGTGCTTTCGTTCAGCTGCAGATCTTCACTGTGGTTTTATGTGGCTGTGGCTTTTATGTTTACTGACTGTAACTTCTAGACGGGTAAATAAAATATTATAACCTCATGTCAAATCTCAGAGCGCACACTTGCAGCTTTGACTGAGGTTGTCGGAGCATACAGTTGCAGGTTTTGGCACCATTTTGGATTGTAAAGCCCCTTTTAATGGCAGCTGATGTCATCCTGTGCCTCAGCTCATTACATGTTTGAACAGCCGATGTCAAGATGTGGGGGCGTGTTTTGAACGAGCCGTTTTAGGGGGGCGTGACAGAGTCTTAACTTTGATCAAAAATATCTCTTTGGTTTTTTCAGCACAGCCAGCGAAGGATCGAACGCAACTGTTTTGAATGGGCGCACCTTTTTTAACAAACAAAAATGGCTGTCGTTGCATGTTGAGGAAGTAGGCTACAGATGTCCCTGTCTTTGATAGCCGAGGAGCGGATCCAGCAAGAGCTTGCTGGAGCAACGCAGAATTAAAGTTACATTTTTCAGGAGGAGTCACGGCAGTAGAGGCGGCGCAACTAACGACACGTGAATAATCCCACCCACTCTAAAAGCGGTACTAAACTGCAGTGGAAACGCAAACCGAGTCGAACTGAGCCGTGCCATGCCGTTCTGAACCGAGCCGAGTCGTACCACTCAGTGGAAAAGCACCATAACTTTTGTTGTCATGCTGTTTTGTGTTCATCTGTTTCTGCCATTTGCTCTTTTTACATTCACTATCACTCTATATAGACTAATGCTGCCTTCACGTGCTGTCAAAATTATCGTTAATCCTAATTGGACGTGAACGTGAATAATTTTGATACCCGAGTTTCCGAGTTGGGCAGGCCATAAACTTTAAACATGGTGGAGGGACAACCCTTGCTGCTGTCAATGCTGTTCTCACAACAACTACATCCCTTTGTCTTGTTGCTAAAGTAGTGTATTTATAGGCTAGATATGAAAGATCATTCGAAGCATATTGTATGTTTTATAAGCAGTGAAATAAGCATGTATTTGACCGAAATTCCAGAATTGTCAGCAAACTGCATGTATAGCGCGGTGAATGTTTATATGATTGTCAACCAATGGGATGCTTCATTTAATTCTTTCCGACATTAAAGCAATTGAATACGACAAGCTCATAATCACGACTTCATAAGTGGGAAATAGGAAATTTCCGATAGCATGTGAAGGCAGCATAATACAATCAGATACAACTAATATATCAAATATTTTTACAATATAATCTGATAAATTGTATTTTCACTTCAATGACTGGATGCTTTCAACTGATTTCCTGTTGAACTGTCACCAACTGAACTGCAGTGGTAAAACTATTTAAGTGTAATTAATGTGATTTGCTTCTTGTTCTTATTTTTAATAATAAAAATACAATAAAAAATATATGGTGACTTTTTTTATATTGTCGACAAATATTTTTGTTGTGGAATGGATTTTGACCTCATATGATCTAATGTAAGGGCTTGTAATATCACGGTTTGACCAGTGGGACTGTAATTCAGTTCTCCTGGATTCAGTCCAGTAGAGGAAAACACTGATGAGAATATGACTGTGTCCGAAGGCTTAGGCAGCTGACCCTATCAGACCAGGACTTTGCAGGCAGCGTTTATGCACATGGTACCTCCTGAAATGGATTTCGGGCAGACTTCTGAGGCAGCATCATTTTAATGAGTTCAAAGTTCAATGACCTAATGTTTTGATTTTTGTAGCACTATAAGGTATTTTAAAGGGTTAGTTCACCCAAAAATGAAAATTCTGTCATTAATTACTCACCCTCATGTCATTCCAAACCCGTAAGACAAATTTGGAACACAAATTAAGATAATTTTGATTAAATCTGAGAGATCTTTGACCCTCCAGCAACACAACTGCAATGTTCCCAGGTCCAGAGATGTATCAAGGACATCGGTAAAATAGTCCATGTGACATCAGCGGTTCAACTGTAATTCCACGAAGCTACGAGAATACTTTTTGTCTGCAAAGAAAACAAAAATAATGGCTTTATTCAACAATTCTTCTCCTTCTCATACCATGAATAAAGTAATTATTTTAGTTTTCTTTGCAGACAAAAAGTATTCTCGTAGCTTCTGAGAGCTCTCATATTCCGTCAAAAACATTTTAATTTGTGTTCTGAAGATGAACGAAGGTTTGAAACGACATGAGGGTGAGTAATTAATGACAGAATTTTCTTTTTTTTGGGTGAACTAACCCTTAAGTGTTTCACATTCTTTCTTGGAAAAGAAAACATCACTACAACTTCTGAAATCAGTGTTTTAGCATTACATAAAAGCAATGTCACAAATCTAAAAAAATATTAATAAAACAAACAACAAAAAAAACAAAGATACAAATGAAAAAAACCCCAGTGCTTTAACTTTCAGGCAACGATATATGGTTTATCTTGTTATTATAATTTTCATTATAATAAAGTATATTTAATGCAGTGCTAATAGACATAACCTTTATCACTGCATAGAATACTATGAAATATTAGTAAATATTATCTTAAGTTCACAGATGTCATGATGTAATGCTGATGGCAGTATGGACCTTTAGGTGGGTTTGCCAAAGACCTTTAAAAGGAAAAGAAGATACTCAAATGTGCAGTGTTGCCAGTTTGTGGGGTTTTTACCAAATTTAACGACTTTTTTTCGTTGTTGCTGTGACTATTAAGGAGCTATCTTAGCGATATTTAAGTATATTTGGCTTTTTTTGTGGTTAATAAACAGGTCTCAGATCATTTCATTATCAATTTGAATCTACATATACCTTCCTCCACACCACCAACCTCTCTGCCAGTTTCATTTAGACGATACCTATGGTCTCTTTCTGGACTTTGCTCTGTGGTATCGTCCTCTCTTCCCACCCCCACACATTTCTCATCATTAGATGTGAATTGTGCCGTGCATATGTTGTTTTCTACCCTAACTAGACACAATCTGTCCTCTTTTCCCCAGCATGTGCTACTCACCCCAAGTCTTCCGTGAGCACCAGACTAACCTCAGTCAGGGCAGCAAAGAGAAAATGGTGCAAATCAAAAGATTCAGCTGATCTAAGTAGATATGAGTCACTGCTACAGCTGACCACCTTCTCTCCTCCTAAAGCCTCTAAACTCATTCTCTCCAACTACCCCACACTCTGCCCTCTTGACTCAGTCGCCTCAGATCTCCTGCAAGCTATTTCTCCTGCAATTCTGCCTTCACTCACTCATCATCAACACATCTCTTCTCACAGACATTTTCCCCACCGTATTCAAGCAGGCTTGGGTAACCCCACTGCTAAAAAACCTACACTAAACACCTCACTTGTTGAAAGCTACATGCCCGTCTCTCTTCTCCCTTTCATTGCAAAATCACTTGAACACATTGCCAGCTGGGCAGTAACCAGTCAGGAATAAAAGTGGCCATTCAACTGAAACTGCCTTGCTGTGAGTCACTGGATTGTTACGAAGTGCAAGAGCTGAGTCCATATCATCATTTCTCATTCTGCTAGATTTATCTGCTGGATTTGATGCTGTTAATCATCAAATCCTTCTGTTCATCCTCTCATCAGTGTGTATCACCAAACTTCACTCCACTGGTTTGAGTCTTACCTCACGTTACATAACATAAAACATAACATAAATAACATGACATGAAGTGTTCTTCATTTGCTCCAGGAGCAAAATGTATGACATGATTCAGTAGGACCAGATCCTCTACTGAAGGCCAGAGAAACCTGAGTGTGTGTGTGTGTTTCTCTTACTCTCTTAATGCTAAATTGCACTGCTGTCTCGGTCTGGTGTGTTTGTGCACTTCATGGGGGATGCGTACACAGACTCAGACAGAGACGGTCACAGACTCGAGTTGAACTCGGAGAGACGAGGCGTGGCGGCAAAACTTAACGGAGTACACGAAACTCGCAATGGAAAAGAAAAGAAATTAAAATAAAAGAATAAAGGGATGTAAAGAGACTAGGTGAGTTTTCTTCTCATCGTGGTGTTAAGTAGCCGCTGGCATGTAGGCCAGAGCACGCTCAGAAAGCGCTAAAAGGCAGCGTCAAAAACGCGATGGCAAAAGTTGAAGCAAAAAAAAGGAGAGAGAAAAGAGAGAGTTTGATGGTGTCCTGAGTTTTTAAACTCGGCTTCTGGACACGTCCCCTCTGGTGTCTTGACCGATCAGATAGGCTATTATCTTAGACGGGGGTGTTCCTTCCATCATAAATCAGCACGTTATCAGTCACATGGCCCGAATTTTACACACTCTTGCAAAGTATACTCTTGGATGTGATTTCTATAACCAGAATATGATACATTTGACAAAGAATTAATTGGAAGAAACATTTAAAGCATGATTTTACAAACTCATACATACCAAACACGCATATGAATCCTTCAGCTATTCAATGATTAAAAAGACATACATAATATTTGATTAAAACATGATAGTCTAATGTGTGGGCTACAAACATAATATGGGCTTCTGCATAGAAATGTCCTTTTAGGAGGATTTTAGGTGCATATGAAAAAGAAAGTCTCTGTGTAGTTCTATGGAGAACGAAGACATGTTCTTTAGACAAAGGAATTTCGGTTTGGTCTGTCTTCTATGTGGGGGAGAAGTCAGTCTAAGGAACCTCGTGACTTCCAGCGTGGAACCTGTGATGGCCATCTCTTTGACCATCAGTCTTGATTGCTTGACCCCAAATTTGACGATCTCCTTCCTGAATTGGAATTATCAATAAGTGTTCTTTTGTCTCAATGTTGCAAGCTGTTTTGTGGAAGAGTTGGTTAGTTCGCTTGCTTCAGACTAGTTGGAGCTAGGAATCTGATTTACGACGTCCTCTTACAGCTTTGAGGCCCCTCTGGAACTTCAGCTTCTCATGTTTCGATGTTCTGGTCGAGTCTTAACTTTGTCTGATTTGGTCTCTGATATCCTACAGCTTCATAAGTTCATGGCATTTATGGCAAAAAGATCCTTAAATATACCTTTACTGGTATATTTATATACTAATAGAGTATATACTAATAGAGTAGTGAGTAGTGAGAGCTTGGAGCTTTAGACAAGAATCAAGAGAAAGAGAGGAGAGATATTCATTGGCAGTGAGTGAAAGAGAGGAGAGAGAAGAGAAGACGAGGACTGATGCTGATTCTCTCAGTAGATGCTGCAGCTCTCTGGAGAAGAAATCGCCTCCTGTTAGTGATCTACAATTCAAGATCCATCATCTGAAATCATCCAGCTTCACGGTGAGTGACATTTCATGAATCTGATCACATCTGAGAGCACATGCATTCATTTGTACATTAAATATATGAAACAATTGTATTAATATCTTAATAGTGACATTTTCAGTTGTATATAAAGGTTTTGTCTTTAATAACTGTTTTATTATTTTATATTTTGTAAAAATGAAATTTAGTAGTGGAATGGATGTTGCTTATGAAAAAAGGCTAGGTACATAATCGCTCAGATAAATATCATAGCATTGTGTATCAGGGTTGTTACAGTTGAATAAAAACAACAAAAAAAGAATAAAATACACTTTTAATTATTCTAATTATATTAATTAATTATATTTTAATTATTTTAATTATATTAATAAAAACTCTTCAAGAAATCTTGATGACGATGATGATGATGGTATGCATTTTACTTTATGTTTCTCAGACTTTCTCCAGGCTGTTTGTTGAGATGTCTATAATGGGAATATCTTGAGAAACACTACGATGGAAAACAGCACCTCAATGCATCTGGACAGAAACTCCAGTGATGGTCAGACTCTGAGCACGATGCCGGAGAACTCTCTGGAGATCCAGGTGGTCACCATCTCTCTGTCTCTGCTCATCTGCGGTGTGGGGATCGCTGGGAACGTCATGGTGGTTCTGGTGGTGATCCGTAGCAAACACATGATGACCGCCACCAACTGCTACCTGGTGAGTTTAGCCATGGCCGATCTGACCGTGCTTTTGGCCGCAGGTTTACCAAACATCTCCGAAGTCATGGCTTCGTGGATCTACGGCTATGCTGGCTGCGTTTGCATCACTTACCTGCAGTACCTGGGCATCAACGTCTCCTCCTGCTCCATCACAGCCTTCACCGTCGAGCGCTACATCGCCATCTGCCACTCCATCAAAGCCCAGCTCATCTGCACTGTATCCAGAGCCAAGAAGATCATCGCCTGTGTCTGGATCTTCACCTCTCTCTACTGCATCATGTGGTTCTTCCTTGTGGACACTAATGAGACGGTTTATTCTAACGGCGTCGTGGTCCGCTGCGGCTATCGGGTGTCCAGGAACCTCTATATGCCCATCTACTTCCTGGACTTCACTCTGTTTTACGTGGTTCCTCTCGTCGTGGCTTTGGTTCTGTATAGTCTGATCGCCAGGATCTTGTTTCGAGACCCGCTGTCGTCGAATCTGTCAGAGCAGAGGCTCTCTGTCCATCAGGGCCGGCGGCAGAGCTCTGTGAAAGTGTCCTGTAGAGCAGCATCATCCAGAAAACAGGTGCGCTCTGTCTGTCAATCATGTACATTCTAGAAAATATGAAGAAACAAAAAAATAATATATTTTTTCATGAATGTCTAATGCAATTCATTGAAAAATATAAAGAAAATATATTTATTCATTTATTTTTTATGCCTAATTTATGAAGAAAGAAAATTATATATTTATGTATTTATTTGTTTGTCTTCCAATGTAACTTCTAGTGAAGAAAATAAAAATATATATACATACATATACATATATATATATATATATATATATATATATACATGTATATTTCAAGTAACAGTTTTTTATGGGTTTAGTTAACTGTATTAATAATGTATGTAAAAATATATATATTTTAAAATTCTTTATGTATTTATTTTAATACAGTTATAACCAGAAAACACAACTTTCTTCAATTCTTAAAGCTAACCTTTAATTGTCAGAAGGAAACCGATCCTGAATTTGTTGTTTGTGATTGTTTATGATCCATAATTACAGTACAAACAGATCTGTGAGATGGTGTTCTGTATCATCATACTGTATATCAATTATAATCAGTAATATAATGTGTAAGCAGGAGTGTTTCAGTGACATGTAGACTGTCGTTTTTGCCTGACAGGTAATAAAAATAGGCCAATATCCAAAGAAGGATATTAGAGGAGGGATCTGAGCCTTTTTTTACGAGGCCAGAATATCACAGAGACGCCAAACAACCATCAAGAACTTTCTAGCATCAAATAGTATCAAAGCATTTCTTCAGAAAGTGTAAATATTATGCAATCATGTGCAATGTGCTCTGCCTATGAATGTAAATACACGCATAAACAAAAAACAGCTCAAATATCCACTTTTCTCTAAGTAGCAACTTCCGTCTGTATTGAAGCAATCTCTATTGTATAATGCATTGTAGAAATAAAGCTGACTTGACTTGTTTTGCAGGTCACAAAGATGCTGGCGGTGGTGGTGGTTCTGTTTGCTCTCCTCTGGATGCCGTATCGGACTCTAGTGGTAGTGAATTCGTTCATGGATCCGCCGTATCTCAACACCTGGTTCCTGCTCTTCTGCCGCATGTGCATTTACACCAACAGCGCCGTCAACCCCATCATCTACAACGCCATGTCGCAGAAGTTTCGCGCTGCCTTTAAGAGGCTCTGCGACTGTAAACGCAGGTCAGACCAGAGCCGAGCAGGCAAATGCACTGTAAGTGTTTACTACAGCGTCATAAAAGACTTCTCCAGTGAAAACAGTATGAAGAAACACAGCAGTTTGAAAACAGACACGTTTAGTCCTGCTTGATCTGGAAACATTAAAGGAATAGTTCAGTTAAAAATGAAAAAGTGCTGAAAATGTGCTCATCCTCAGGCAATCCAAGATTAGGATGAGTTTGTTTCTTCATCAGGTTTGTAGAAATGTGTCTCTGCATCAGTGTCTCAGCAATGGATGCTCTGCAGTGAATGGGTGCCGTCAGAATGAGAGTCCAAACAGCTGATAAAAACATCACAATAACTTCAAACCATTGCTTCTAAATATGAGTCCATAATCTATAATAACGCTTCCTCCAGTGAAAGTACATCTCCTGTTGTCTCTCGCATCAAAATCCAGCCACAGATTTGTTTAGAGCTGTTTTTGCTTGTAAACTTTCCTGATTCAGACCAAACCACTTTATCACTAAACCTTAAAAATGTCTTGTTTCAGCTTTTGTCTTCTCCAGATGTTAACTGATGGACTGGAGTGATGTGGATTATTGTGATGTTTTTATCAGCTGTTTGGACTCTCATTCTGACGGCACCCATTCACTGCAGAGCATCCATTGATGAGACACTAATGCAATCCTACATTTCTCCAAACTCATTAATCTTAGATGACCTGAAGGTGAGGACATTTTCAGTTTTAGGTGAACTATTCCTTTAATATCAGGAGTCTCTAAGTAATGAAAAAAGTGATAAATGATGCAGTTCTTGAATGATTTGGCTAAAAGTGAGCTGAACTGTTTACTCAGAAATTTACTTTAATTTCACTCAGAAATTGTTAGTAAATTTGCAAATAATTGCAAAGAAACAGCAAGTAACACACTCAAATGTTAAATTTTGAGGTGAAAATACCAAATACATTCCAATAACCTGTTTTCTTTACAAATTAGAAAAATAATTTTTACAGTGTATATATTTCTGTATAAAGAGCGATGGTGTCATGATAATATTACAATTTAATACTTGTTTTTGGCATATAAATGATGTTCACTACTGAGTACAGATCCATAGAAACACTGTAAATTTTGATTGTGAGAAATAACTCAATTATTCAACACTTTGTGTGTCCGCATGCCTATGTTATGTTAAATAAAGTATAAGTAGGACTAAAATACTCAAAGGGACCGTATAAAGAGGGACCAAACTTTCATTCAACTTCTAAAATAATAATTGTGAAATTATAAGAACATACTGTAACGTTCAGAACTCAAAACTGTCTCTCCAGACCAAAAAATAAAACCTTAAAGTTGTTTTTTTCCTCTTAAGGCTCTTAAGTCCTTTGATGGTTCTCACAGTGAAGTATAGAAGATCAGAACTGGTCGTACAGGAAATTATGTTTTTGAACTGTGAGGAGGATGTATTGAGTTGTTGTACATTCATTATTTTTGCTCTAATAAACTTTAAGAAACTTGTAATCCCTCACGATATGGACCTTTTATCAATTATTATTATTATTATGAACCTGACAAGCTAAAAGAGACCAAGATCTAGTCTGGGTTGTTAAAATTGTAAACTTAAAACATAAATAAAACCTTTAAATAAATGTTA